>NC_057812.1:552252008-552552008 GCF_018294505.1 Triticum aestivum | reverse complement strand
ACTACTTAGCTCAAAAAGATATAAGTGAAGCACATAGAGTATTCTATCAAATTCTAATTCATGTATGGCTCTCTCAAAAGGTGTGTACAGCAAGGATTATTGTGGCACACTAAAACACAAAGACACAAATAATTCAAGACGCTCCAAGCAAAACACATATCATGTTGGTGAATAAAAATATAGCTCCAAGTAAATTACTGATGGAAGTGGACGAAAGAGGGGATGCCTTCCGGGGCATCCCCAAGCTTTGAATTTTTGGTGTCTTTAGATTATCTTGGGGGTGCCATGGGCACCCCCAAGCTTAGGCTCTTGCCACTCCTTGTTCCATAATCCGTCAAAAGAATTCACCCAAAACTTGGAAACTTCACAACACAAAACTCAATAGAAATCTCGTGAGCTCCGTTAGAGAAAAAAAACAAAAGACCACTTCAAGGTACTGTAATGAACTCATTATTTATTTATATTGGTGTTAAACCTACTGTATTCCAACTTCTCTATGGATTATAAACTATTTTACTAGCCATAGATTCATCAAAATAAGCAAACAACACACGAAAAACAGAATCTGTCAAAAACAGAACAGTCTGTAGTAATCTGTAGCTAGCGCAAGATATGGAACCCAAAAAATTCTAAAATATATTGCTGGACGTGAGGAATTTATCTATTAATCATCTGCAAAAATAATTAACTAAATAGCCCTCTCCAAATAAAAATGACAGCAGTTCTCGTGAGCGCTAAAGTTTCTGTTTTTTACAGCAAGTTCAACAAGACTTTCCCCGAGTCTTCCCAACGGTTCTACTTGGAACAAACACTAATTAAACACAAAAACACGACCAAAACAGAGGCTAAATAAATTATTTATTACTAAACAGGAGCAAAAATCAAGGAATAAAAATAAAATTGGGTTGCCTCCCAACAAGCGCTATCGTTTAACGCCCCTAGCTAGGCATAAAAGCGAGGATAGATCTAGGTATTGCCATCTTTGGTAGGCAATTCTTCAATGAGGCATATATCTTTCTTAGAAATTTCTTCCTTTATAGTAATTATCAAACTTTTAGGCACAAGATCAAAAAATTCATTCGTAGCATAAGGTTCCTTAATGATAGCAAAAATATCGGGATGAATGCTTATAGATTTAAGATCCGCAGTTTCCTTACTAGATGATTCACCCTTATTCTTAGGAACATACATAAGCTTGGTAATTTTAGTGGGAGGACTAGAAGTATTCTTTACGGAAGAAAAAGCGGTTCCTAAGTTGGTAATGATACCCTCAAGTTTATCGATTCTAGTGGAATCTAGATTTATTTTCTCATTAACCATGGGTTCCTTTTCCTTAATATTTTTCAAAGTCATTCCTACCTTAGATCCATATTGGGTAATTTGATTATGGATCTTTTTATCTAGATTATCAACTAATTCAATGGCAGCAACTTTGTTTTCAATAATTTCAAGCCTTGGCATAACATGCTCCAAAGTTAACATAGTTCCATTAACCAAAAGAGGTGGTGAGCCAAATAAATCTATCATAGCATTATAAGAATCAAAAGTGTGGCTACCCAAGAAATTCCCCCCGGTAATGGTATCAAGGATATATCTATACCAAGGACTAGCACCTACATAAAAATTGCGAGGAAGGACTGAAGTAGATTGCTTCCTGGTAGATCTATTTTGAGCATTGCAAATTCTATACCAAGCGTCTTTCAGATTTTCTCCCTCCCTTTGTTTAAAATTTAGGACTTCATTCTTGGGAAATAACAGAGAAGAGATAAGATTAGCCATGACGACAAGGCAAGCGAGAAAAAGGCAAACGTGGAAAGAGAAGGAAAAGGAGATTGAGAAAGAGAGGGGGAATAAAACAGCAAGGGTGAAGTGGGGGAGAGGAAAACGAGAAGAAAATGGCAACAAATGTAATGCGAGAGATAGGGATTGTGATGGGTACTTGGTATGTTGAATTTTTGCGTAGGCTCCCCGGCAATGGCGCCAGAAATTCTTCTTGCTACCTCTTGAGCTTGCGTTGGATTTCCTCGAAGAGGAAAGGATGATGCAGCAGAGTAGCGTAAGTATTTCCCTCAGTTTTTGAGAACCAAGGTATCAATCCAGTCGGAGGCCACGCTCAAGTCCCTCGTACCTGCACAAAACGATAGCTACTCGCAACCAACGCGATTAGGGGTTGTCAATCCCTTCACAGTCACTTACGAGAGTGAGATCTGATAGATATAATATTTTTGGTATTTTTGGTATAGAGATGCAAAGTGAAAAGTAAAAGGCAAAGTAAAAAGCAAAGCAAGATTAAAGTGATGGAGATTGATATGATGAGAATAGACCCGGGGGCCATAGGTTTCACTAGTGGCTTCTCTCAAGAGCATAAGTATTCTACGGTGGGTGAACAAATTACTGTTGAGCAATTGACAGAATTGAGCATAGTTATGAGAATATCTAGGCATGATCATGTATATAGGCATCACGTCCGTGACAAGTAGACCGAAACGATTCTGCATCTACTACTATTACTCCACTCATCGACCGCTATCCAGCATGCATCTAGAGTATTAAGTTAAAAACAGAGTAACGCTTTAAGCAAGATGACATGATGTAGAGAGATAAATTCATGCAATATGAAATAAACCCCTTCTTGTTATCCTCGATGGGAATGATACAATACGTGCCTTGCTGCCCCTTCTGTCACTGGAAAGGACACCGCAAGATCGAACCCAAAGCTAAGCACTTCTCCCATGGCAAGAACTACCAATCTAGTTGGCCAAACCAAACGGATAATTCGAAGAGACTTGCAAAGATAACCAATCATACATAAAAGAATTCAGAGAAGATTCAAATATTATTCATAGATAGACTTGATCATAAACCCACAATTCATCGGTCTCAACAAACACACCGCAAAAAAGAAGAAGATTACATCGAATAGTTCTCCATGAGAGAGGGGGAGAACTTTGTATTGAGATCTGAAAAGAGAGAAGAAGCCATCTAACTAATAACTATGGACCCGAAGGTCTGAGGTAAACTACTCACACTTCATCGGAGAGGCTATGATGATGTAGAAGCCTTACGTGATGACGGCCCTCTCCGGCGGAGCTCTGGAATAGGCCCCAAGATGGGATCTCGTGGATACAGAAAGTTGTGGCGGTGGAATTAGGTTTTTGGCTCCCTCTCTGTTTGTTTGGGGGTAAGTAGGTATATATAGGAGGAAGAAGTACGTCGGTGGAGCTTCTGTGGGCCCACGAGGGTGGGGGCGCGCCTGGGGGTATAGGGCGCACCCCCTACCTCGTGCCCACCTCGAAGCTTTCTTGGCGTAGGGTCCAAGTCTCCTGGGTCATATCCGGGAAGAAAATCACGTTCTAGGAAGGTTTATTCCGTTTGGACTCCGTTTGATATTCCGTTTCTTCGAAACACTGAAATAGGCAAAAAAACAACAATTATGGGCTGGGCCTCCGGTTAATAGGTTAGTCCCAAAAATAATATAAAAGTGGAAAATAAAGCCCAATATAGTCCAAAACAGTAGATAATATAGCATGGAGCAATCAAAAATTATAGATACGTTGGAGACGTATCATTGATCAAGTGATCAGTGGGTTTTGAGAGAGAAAAATAAAGGAAAGGGAGGGGCGAAAACCCTAGTGATTTATGTCCCAGTTACATCCCCAAAAGGGGTCTCAATTGCTTTCGCTCCGGCTAGCCTCCACTACTCCCTGTTTTGCCTGATAGTATGAATGACATCACTTACTCTTGACAGTTTTCCACGGAATATGTAGTTGTTTCTTTCCTTTCAGATCTCCGTGTGATCATCGAAATCATGGTTTTGATCTCCTTCTTGGACTCCTTGCTTGTCCCCCGTAGGATGGCCTGGATTGCATTAGTCAATTGGTTGTATCCGTTTTGAATTGCACCCATATAGTTGCATCCTGCCCAGGTTGCTACCTTCTGCCAGATTTCTTTTGACATGAACTGAAGTCTCCAAGTTACACAGACGGAGTAGGGTGGGGGCATAAATAAGCATTTGTTCATCCTCTTCGATGCAACCGATCATTGCATCAGAGACGGTTTAGTTGTAACAACTAGCTAAAGATCTTCACTTTACTAGGAGCCCAGGCACGCTAGATCGTGCTCTTGAATTCGGTCGCCAGCGCAACCTGAACTGAAGTTTGCACGCTAAGATGGTGGAGTAACATCCGTTGTTGCCGCTTTTCCAAACAATCATGTCTGCTTGTTGGTCATCCAAACCCCCGGCATGGTGTTGATTAGGCGCAGCCTAAAATACTCTGTGATGACGTCATCCCTATTCCCATGGCTTTGGTCCTTGATCCACTGATCACCAACCAGCGTCGCCACAACAGTTCTGTTCTTACGCATCGAGTGTTTGTATAAAGCGGGGAACTGAGTGCACTGAGGGTGCCTAACCATGGGCATTTCCAGAAGATAGCCGTCTTTCCATTGCCAATGATGACTATCGTGGCCAAGGCGAAGAGCGCGCGATCAGCTTCGTCGTAGGGCATCGGGAATGGCAGCCATGTGTTGGGGAACGCAGTAATTTCAAAATTTTCCTACGCACACGCAAGATCTATCATGGCGATGCATAGCCACGAGACGGAAGAATGTTGTCCACGTACCCTCGTAGACCGTAAGAGGAAGCGTTATGACAAAGCGGTTTATGTAGTCGTACGTCTTCACGATCCGACCGATCCTAATACCGAAAGTACGGCACCTCCGTGATCTGCACACGTTCGGCTCGGTGACGTCCCACGAACTCTTGATCCAGCTGAGTGTCGAGGGAGAGCTTCGTTAGCACGACGGCGTGATGACGGTGATGATGAAGCTACCGACGCAGGGCTTCGCCTAAGCACTATGACGATATGACCGAGGTCGATTATGGTGGAGGGGGGCACCGCACACAGATAAGAGTTCAATGATCAACTTGTGTGTTCTAGGGTGCCCCTTGCCCCCGTATATAAAGGAGCAAGTGGGGAGGCTGGACGGACCTTGGGGCGCGCCAGGAGAGGAGGAGTCCTCCTCCTAGTAGGAGTAGGATTCCCGTTTCCTAGTCCTACTAGGATGGGGAAAGGAAGGAGGAGAGGGAGAAGGAAAGGGGGCGCCTGTTGGGGAATGTAGTAATTTCAAAAAAATTCCTACGCACACGCAAGATCATGGTGATGCATAGCAGGGAGAGGGGAGAGTGTTGTCTATGTACCCTCGTAGACCAAAGCGGAAGCGTTGACACAACGTAGAGGAAGTAGTCGTACGTCTTCCCGGTCCAACCGATCCAAGCACCGTTACTCCGGCACCTCCGAGTTCTTGGCACACGTTCAGCTCGATGACGCTCCCCGGGCTCCAATCCAGCAAAGCTTCGGGAGGAGTTTTGCCAGCACGACGGCGTGGTGACGATCTTGATGTTCAACCGTCGCAGGGCTTCGCCTAAGCACCGCTACAATATGACCGAGGTGGAATATGGTGGAGGGGGGCACCGCACATGGCTAAGGAACGATCATGAAGATCAACTTGTGTGTACTAGGGTGCCCCCTGCCACCGTATATAAAGGAGCCAAGGGGAGGGGGCGGCCGGCCAAGGAGGGTGCGCCAAGGGGGAGTCCTACTCCCACCGGGAGTAGGACTCCCTTCTTTCCTAGTTGGAGAAGGAGAAGTGGGAGAGAGGAGGAAGAGGGAAAGGAAAGGGGGGGCGCCGCCCCCTCTCCTTGTCCTATTCGGACTAGGGAGGGGAGGGGCGCGCGGCCACCTCTTGCCTCCTTTCCTCTTCTCCCTTAGGGCCCATGTAGGCCCAATAACCCCCGGGGGGTTCCGGTAACCTCCCGGTACTCTGGTAAAATCCCGATTTCACCCGAAACGATTCCGATATCCAAATATAGGCTTCCAATATATCGATCTTTATGTCTCGATCATTTCGAGACTCCTCGTCATGTCCATGATCACATCCGGGACTCCAAACAACCTTCGGTACATCAAAATACATAAACTCATAATGAAACTGTCATCGTAACGTTAAGCGTGCGGACCCTACGGTTCGAGAACAATGTAGACATGACCGAGACATGTCTCCGGTCAATAACCAATAGCGGAACCTGGATGCTCATATTGGTTCCTACATATTCTACGAAGATCTTTATCGGTCAGACCGCATAACAACATACGTTGTTCCCTTTGTCATCGGTATGTTACTTGCCCGAGATTCGATCGTCGGTATCTCAATACCTAGTTCAATCTCGTTACGGGCAAGTCTCTTTACTCATTCCGTAATACATCATCTCACAACTAACTCATTAGTTGCAATGCTTGCAAGGCTTATGTGATGTGCATTACCGAGAGGGCCCAGAGATACCTCTCCGACAATCGGAGTGACAAATCCTAATCTCGAAATACGCCAACCCAACATGTACCTTTGGAGACACCTGTAGAGCACCTTTATAATCACCCAGTTACGTTGTGACGTTTGGTAGCACGCAAAGTGTTCCTCCGGCAAACGGGAGTTGCATAATCTCATAGTCATAGGAACATGTATAAGTCGTGAAGAAAGCAATAGGAACATACTAAACGATCGGGTGCTAAGCTAATGGAATGGGTCATGTCAATCACATCATTCTCCTAATGATGTGGTCCCATTAATCAAATGACAACATATGTCTATGGTTAGGAAACATAACCATCTTCGATTAACGAGCTAGTCAAGTAGAGGCATACTAGTGACACTTTGTTTGTCTATGTATTCACACATGTATTATGTTTTCGGTTAATACAATTCTAGCATGAATAATAAACATTTATCATGAAATAAGGAAATAAATAATAACTTTATTATTGCCTCTAGGGCATATTTCCTTCAGTCTCTCACTTGCACTAGAGTCAATAATCTAGTTCACATCGCTATGTGATTTAACACCAATAGTTCACATCATCATGTGATTAACACTCAAAAGGGTTTACTAGAGTCAATAATCTAGTTCACATCGCTATGTGATTAACACCCAAAGAGTACTAAGGTGTGATCATGTTTTGCTTGTGAGAGAAGTTTAGTCAACGGGTCTGCCACATTCAGATCCGTATGTATTTTGCAAATTTCTATGTCAACAATGCTCTGCACGGAGCTACTCTGGCTAATTGCTCCCACTTTCAATATGTATCCAGATTAAGACTTAGAGTCATCTGGATCAGTGTCAAAACTTGCATCGACGTAACCCTTTACGACGAACCTTTTTTTCATGTCCATAATCGAGAAACATATCCTTATTCCACTAAGGATAATTTTGACCAATGTCCAGTGATCTACTCCTAGATCACTATTGTACTCCCTTGCCAAACTCAGGGCAGGGTATACAATAGGTCTGGTACACAGCATGGCATACTTTATAGAACCTATGGCTGAGGCATAGGGAATGACTTTCATTCTCTCTCTATCTTCTGCCGTGGTCGGGTTTTGAGTCTTACTCAACTTCACACCTTGCAACACAGGCAAGAACTCCTTCTTTGACTGTTCCATTTTGAACTACTTCAAAATCTTGTCAAGGTATGTACTCATTGAAAAACTTATCAAGCGTCTTGATCTATCTCTATAGATCTTGATGCTCAATATGTAAGCAGCTTCACCGAGGTCTTTCTTTGAAAAAACTATTTTCAAACATTCCTTTATGCTTTGTAGAATAATTCTACATCATCTCCGATCAACAATATGTCATACATATACTTATCAGAAATGTTGTAGTGCTCCCACTCACTTTCTTGTAAATACAGGCTTCACCGCAAGTCTGTATAAAACTATATGCTTTGATCAACTTATCAAAGCGTATATTCCAACTCCGAGATGCTTGCACCAGTCCATAGATGGATCGCTGGAGCTTGCATATTTAGTTAACACCTTTAGGATCGACAAAACCTTCTAGATGCATCGTATACAACTCTTCTTTAATAAATCCATTAAGGGATGAAGTTTTGTTTATCCATTTGCCAGATTTCATAAAATGCGGCAATTGCTAACATGATTCGGATAGACTTAAGCATAGATACGAGTGAGAAACTCTCATCGTAGTCAACACCTTGAACTTGTCGAAAACCTTTTTCGACAATTCTAGCTTTGTAGATAGTAACACTACTATCAGCGTCCGTCTTCCTCTTCAAGATCCATTTCTTTTCTATGGCTTGCCGATCAACGGGCAAATCCATCAAAGTCCATACTTTGTTCTCATACATGGATCATATCTCAGATTTCATGGTCTCAAACCATTTCGCGAAATCTGGGCTCATCATCGCTTCCTCATAGTTCGTAGGTTCGTCATGGTCTAGTAACATGACTTCCAGAACAGGATTACCGTACCACTCTGGTGCAGATCTCACTCCGGTTTACCTACGAGATTCGGTAGTAACTTGATCTGAAGTTACATGATTATCATCATTAGCTTCCTCACTAATTGGTGTAGTAGTCACAAGAACAGATTTCTGTGATGAACTACTTTCCAAAAAGGGAGAAGGTACAATTACCTTATCAAGTTTTCTACTTTCCTCCCACTCACTTCTTTCGTGAGAAACTCCTTCTCTAGAAAGGATCCATTCTCAGCAATGAATAACTTGCCTTCGGATCTGTGATAGAAGGTGTACCCAACATTTTCTTTTGGGTAACCTATGAAGATTTACTTCTCCGATTTGGGTTCGAGCTTATCATGTTGAAACTTTTTCACATAAGAATCACAGTCCCAAACCTTAAGAAACGACAACTTAGGTTTCTTGCCAAACCATAGTTCACACGGTGTAATCTCAACGGATTTAGATGGTGCCCTATTTAACGTGAATGTAGTTGTCTCTAATGCATAACCCCAAAATGATAGCGGTAAATCTGTAAGAGACATCATAGATCGCACCATATCAAGTAAAGTACGATTACGACGTTCGGACACACCATTACACTGTGGTGTTCCAGGTGGCGTGAGTAGTGAAACTATTTCACATTGTTTTAACTGAAGGCCAAACTCGTAACTCAAATATTTTACTTCTGCGATCATATCGTAGAAACTTTTATTTTTGTTATGATGATTCTCCACTTCACTCTGAAATTCTTTGAACTTTTCAAATATTTCAGACTTGTGTTTCATCAAGTAGATATACTCATATCTGCTCAAATCATCTGTGAAGATCAGAAAATAATGATACCTGCTGCGAGCTTCAATATTCATCGGTCCACATACATCAGTATGCATGATTTCCAACAAATCTGTTGCTTGCTGCATTGTTCCGGAGAACGGAGTTTTAGTCATCGTGCCCATGAGGCATGGTTCGTAAGCATCAACTGATTCATAATCAAGTTATTCCAAAAGTCCATCAGCATGGAGTTTCTTCATGCGCTTTACACCAATATGACCTAAACGGCAGTGCCACAAATAAGTTGCACTATCATCATTAACTTTGCATCTTTTGGTTTCAATATTATGAATATGTGTATCACTACGATCGAGATCCAATGAACTATTTTCATTGGGTGTGTAACCATATATGTAAACAGAACAACAATTTATTCTCTTACTTAAATGAATAACCGTATTGCAATAAACATGATCAAATCATATTCATGCTCAACGCAAACACCAAATAACACTTATTTAGGTTCAATACTAATCCCGAAAGTATAGGGAGTGTGCGATGATGATCATATCAATCTTGGAACCACTTCCAACACACATCGTCACTTCACCCTTAACTAGTCTCTGTTCATTCTGCAACTCCCGTTTCGAGTTACTACTCTTAGCAACTGAACTAGTATCAAATACTGAGGGGTTGCTATAAACACTAGTAAAGTACACATCAATAACATGTATATCAAATATACCTATGTTCACTTTGCCATCCTTCTTATCCGCCAAATACTTGGGGTAGTTCCGCTTCCAGTGACCAGTTCCTTTGCAGTAGAAGCACTTAGTCTCAGGCTCAGGACCAGACTTGGGCTTCTTCACTTGAGCAGCAACTTGCTTGCCGTTCTTCTTGAAGTTCCCCTTCTTCCCTTTGCCCTTTTTCTTGAAACTAGTGGTTTCGTCAACCATCAACACTTGATATTTTTCTTGATTTCTACCTTCGTCGATTTCAGCATCACGAAAAGCTTGGGAATCGTTTCTGTTATCCCTTGCAAATTATAGTTCATCACGAAGTTCTACTAACTTGGTGATGGTGACTAGAGAATTCTATCAATCACTATCTTATCTGGAAGATTAACTCCCACTTGATTCAAGCGATTGTAGTACCCAGACAATCTGAGCACATGCTCACTAGTTGAGCGATTCTCCTCCATCTTTTAGCTATAGAACTTGTTGGAGACTTCATATCTCTCAACTCGGGTATTTGCTTGAAATATTAACTTCAACTCCTGGAACATCTCATATGGTCCATGACGTTCAAAATGTCTTTGAAGTCCCGATTCTAAGCCGTTAAGCATGGTGCACTAAACTATCAAGTAGTCATCATATTGAGCTAGTCAAACATTGATAACGTCTGCATCTGCTCCTGCAATAGGTCTGTCACCTAGCGGTGCATCAAGGACATAATTCTTCTGTGCAGCAATGAGGATAAACCTCAGATCACGGATCCAATCCGCATCATTGCTACTAACATCTTTCAACACAATTTTCTCTAGGAACATATCAAAATAAACACAGGGAAACAACAACGCGAGCTATTGATCTACAACATAATTTGCAAAATACTACCAGGACTAAGTTCATGATAAATTTAAGTTCAGTTAATCATATTACTTAAGAACTCCCACTTAGATAGACATCCCTCTAATCATCTAAGTGATCACGTGATCCAAATCAACTAAACCATAACCGATCATCACGTGAAATGGAGTAGTTTTCAATGGTGAACATTGCTATGTTGATCATATCTACTATATGATTCACGCTCGACCTTTCGGTCTCAGTGTTCCGAGGCCATATCTGCATATGCTAGGCTCGTCAAGTTTAACCAGAGTATTCTGCGTGTGCAAAACTGGCTTGCACCCGTTGTAGATGGACGTAGAGCTTATCACACCCAATCATCACGTGGTGTCTGGGCACGACGAACTTTGGCAACGGTGCATACTCAGGGAGAACACTTTTTATCTTGAAATTTAGTGAGAGATCATCTTATAATGCTACCGTCAATCAAAGCAAGATAAGATGCATAAAAGATAAACATCACATGCAATCAATATAAGTGATATGATATGGCCATTATCATCTTGTGCTTGTGATCTCCATCTCCGAAGCACCGTCATGATCACCATCGTCACCGGCGCGACACCTTGATCTCCATCGTAGCATCGTTGTCGTCTCGCCAATCTTATGCTTCTACGACTATCGCTACCGCTTAGTGATAAAGTAAAGCATTACAGGGCGATTGCATTGCATACAATAAAGCGACAACCATATGGCTCCTGCCAGTTGCCGATAACTTGGTTACAAAACATGATCATCTCATACAATAAAATTTAGCATCATGCCTTGACCATATCACATCACAACATGCCCTACAAAAACAAGTTATACGCCCTCTACTTTGTTTGTTGCAAGTTTTACGTGGCTGCTACGGGATTAAGCAAGAACCAATCTTACCTACGCATCAAAACCACAACGATAGTTTGTCAAGTTGGTGTTGTTTTAACCTTCGCAAGGACTGGGCGTAGCCACACTCAGTTCAACTAAAGTTAGAGAAACTGACACCCGTCAGCCACCTGTGTGCAAAGCACGGCGGTAGAACCAGTCTCGCGTAAGCGTACGCGTAATGTCGGTCTGGGCCGCTTCATCCAACAATACTGCCGAACCAAAGTATGACATGCTGGTAAGCAGTATGACTTATATCGCCCACAACTCACTTGTGTTCTACTCGTGCATATAACATCAAACCACAAAACCTAGGCTCTGATCCCACTGTTGGGGAACGTAGTAATTTTAAAAAAATTCCTACGCACACGCAAGATCATGGTGATGCATAGCAACGAGAGGGGAGAGTGTTGTCTACGTACCCTCGTAGACCGAAGCGGAAGCGTTGACGCAACATAGAGGAAGTAGTTGTACGTCTTCCCGGTCCAACCGATCCAAGCACCGTTACTCCGGCACCTCCGAGTTCTTGGCACACGTTCATCTCGATGACGCTCCCCGGGCTCCGATCCAGCAAAGCTTCGTGAGGAGTTCTGTCAGCACGATGGCGCGGTGACGATCTTAATGTTCAACCGTCGCAGGGCTTCGCCTAAGCACCGCTACAATATGACCGAGGTGGAATATGGTGGAGGGGGGCACCGCACATGGCTAAGGAACAATCACGAAGATCAAATTGTGTGTACTAGGGTGCCCCCTGCCCCCGTATATAAAGGAGCCAAGGGGAGGGGGCGGCCGGCCAAGGAGGGCGCGCCAAGGGGGAGTCCTACTCCCACCGGGAGTAGGACTCCCTTCTTTCCTAGTTGGAGAAGGAGAAGTGGGAAAGAGGAGGAAGAGGGAAAGGAAAGGGGGGGCGCCGCCCCCCTCTCCTTGTCCTATTCGGACTAGGGAGGGGAGGGGCGCGCGACCACCTCTTGCCTCCTTTCCTCTTCTCCCTTAGGGCCCATGTAGGCCCAATAACCCCCGGGGGGTTCCGGTAACCCCCCGGTACTCCGGTAAAATCCCGATTTCACCCGGAACGATTCCGATATCCAAATATAGGCTTCCAATATATCGATCTTTATGGCTCGATCATTTCGAGACTCCTCGTCATGTCCATGATCACATCCGGGACTCTGAACAACCTTCAGTACATCAAAATACATAAACTCATAATGAAACTGACATCGTAACGTTAAGCGTGCGGACCCTACGGTTCGAGAACAATGTAGACATGACCGAGACATGTCTCCGGTCAATAACCAATAGCGGAACCTGGATGCTCATATTGGTTCCTACATATTCTACGAAGATCTTTATCGGTCAGACCGCATAACAACATACGTTGTTCCCTTTGTCATCGGTATGTTACTTGCGCGAGATTCGATCGTCGGTATCTCAATACCTGGTTCAATCTTGTTACCGGCAAGTCTCTTTACTCATTCCGTAATACATCATCTCACAACTAACTCATTAGTTGCAATGCTTGTAAGGCTTATGTGATGTGCATTACCGAGAGGTCCCAGAGATACCTCTCCGACAATCGGAGTGATAAATCCTAATCTCGAAATACGCCAACCCAACATGTACCTTTGGAGACACCTGTAGAGCACCTTTATAATCACCCAGTTACATTGTGACGTTTGGTAGCACACAAAGTGTTCCTCCGGCAAACGGGAGTTGCATAATCTCATAGTCATAGGAACATGTATAAGTCATGAAGAAAGCAATAGCAACATACTAAACGATCGGGTGCTAAGCTAATGGAATGGGTCATGTCAATCACATCATTCTCCTAATGATGTGATCCCGTTAATCAAATGACAACACATGTCTATGGTTAGGAAACATAACCATCTTCGATTAACGAGCTAGTCAAGTAGAGGCATACTAGTGACACTTTGTTTGTCTATGTATTCACACATGTATTATATTTCCGGTTAATACAATTCTAGCATGAATAATAAACATTTATCATGAAATAAGGAAATAAATAATAACTTTATTATTGCCTCTAGGGCATATTTCCTTCAGCGCCGTCCCCCCTTCCCTAGTCCAATTCGGACCAGAGGGGGTGGGGGCGCGCGACCTACCCTGGCCTGCCCTCTCTCCCTCTCTCCACTAAGGCCCATGTGGCCCATTAGTTCCCCCCGGGGGGGGGGGGGTCCGGTAACCCTCCGGCACTCCGGTGTTTCTTCGAAATCACCCAGAACACTTCCGGTGTCCGAATATAGCCGTCCAATATATCAATCTTTATGTCTCGACCATTTCGAGACTCCTCGTCATGTCCGTGATCATATCCGGGACTCCGAACAACCTTCGGTTCATCAAAACATATAAACTCATAATACCGATCGTCACCAAATGTTAAGCGTGCGGACCCTACGGGTTCGAGAACTATGTAGACATGACCGAGACTCATCTCCGGTCAATAACCAATAGCGGAACCTGGATGCTCATATTGGTTCCTACATATTCTACGAAGATCTTTATCGGTCAAACCGCATAACAACATACGTTGTTCCCTTTGTCATCGGTATGTTACTTGCCCAAGATTAGATCGTCGGTATCTCAATACCTAGTTCAATCTCGTTACTGGCAAGTCTCTTTACTCGTTTCGTAATGCTACATCCCGTAACTAACTCATTATTTACATTGCTTGCAAGTCTTAAGTGATGTACATTACCGAGAGGGCCCAGAGATACCTCTTCGATACTCGAAGTGACAAATCCTAATCTCAATCTATGCCAACTCAACAAACACCATCGGAGACACCTGTAGAGCATCTTTATAGTCACCCAGTTATGTTGTGACATTTGATAGCACACTAAGTGTTCCTCTGGTATTCGGGAGTTGCATGATCTCATAGTCATAGGAACATGTATAAGTTATGGAGAAAGTAATAGCAACAAACTAAACGATCATCATGCTAAGCTCACGGATGGGTCAAGTCAATCACATCATTCTCTAATGATGTGATCCCGTTAATCAAATGACAACTCATGTCTATGGTTAGGAAACATAACCATCACTGATTCAACGAGCTAGTCAAGTAGAGGCATACTAGTGACACTCTGTTTGTCTATGTATTCACACATGTATTAAGTTTCCGGTTAATACAATTCTAGCATGAATAATAAACATTTATCATGATATAAGGAAATATAAATAACAACTTTATTATTGCCTCTAGGGCATATTTCCTTCACCATGCACACAGGGGAGCTTGCCAAGCCAGCCACAACCATCGAGGTCGTGGTGCTCACCCAAATTTGATCAAATCGGGGATGCCAAGACCACCCTTTTCTAGCAGTGAGCACACAGATTTCCAGCTCACCTTGCACTATCTATCGGAGAGCTCCACGTCGTGCACCCAGGGGAAACGCCAGTGTTACTTATCAATCTCCTTAATGAACTTCTTCGGCATGCGGAACACGGTCATTACAAAGGTTGTAAGCGCGAAGAGCACGCACCAGAACCCTTCGGCCCGCCATTGATAACAACATCCCTTTCCAACCAGCCAAGTAAGCTTTAATGCGACCCAACACGAACTGCAGCTAGGCGTAGTCGCGATGTTGTGATTGGTAATCCCAAGTAATTGGGAAACCAACGATCTTTCCATCAAAACTGGCCATCGCGTCTTGCAAATCTACGTCTTCACACTTGATCAGTGCCACTAAACTTTTTTCTATGTTGAGCAGGAGCCATGTTGCATGTCCAAACAGCTGCAATATATTCGTTAGTGCTTGCACTTCCTCTCTTGTTGGGTTTGCGAAGATCACCATGTCATCTGCATATAAAGTAGTCCTCATCCTGATATCTCTGCCAGGCAGTGTTTTGAGCTCGCCATTATCGGTTGCCCTGGCCAACAAGTGGTGAAGGGGGTTGATGGCCAATATGAACAACAGGGGCAAAATTGGGTCCCGGTCCGAGCCCTCTGCAATATCTGAATTTCTGTCTATCTACCCCGTTTAGCAAGCATGAAGATGAGGCTGTGGACGGTAGCATTGCTATCCGGTCTCTCCAACGTGTGCTGAAGCCCAGGGCCTGCGACATCTCTAAAATACATTCCCAGCATATCGAATTGAAGGCTTTGGCTATATCTAATTTGAACAGCAGGGCCAGTTTCTCATTCCTATGAAAATATCGGACGCAGCCTTGAACATAGATGAAATTATTATGGATATATTTGGTCTTCTTAAATGCACTTTGAACCGGGGAAACGACTTCGCCAATTACCGCAGCTAACCTCATGGACATCACCTTAGAAATTGGACGCTAATAACGTCTACACATGTGGTGGGAGCAACACCTGCCCACATGCCCTATAACACACTTGCGCCACGTCACCGCATGCATGCATGTGGGAATCTTTTTGGATTTCCAATTTTTACACTACTTAATCTCTTAAATGAAAAGTCCGATTGAAGATCCGTTTTCACCATTAAATTCATCGCGACGAGATCTTCGAAACTAGATCTCATATCAATATATTTCGACGACTTTTTTTGGGGTTAAAAGTTACCATGTATATTGCACATGAATTGGCATGGTGTTTATACTGAAGTTGCCATGATATGTTTCAGCTATTTTTTCTTCTATCTTTAAAAGTAAATTTTGACATATTATAAAATGGGGAATTAAGAAACTAGACTTGGCATGAGCCATAAACTAAAATTGCCATGGTGAATTACTACATGCACTTAAATTTGCCATGGTTCATAAAAAACTAATTTCCATGGTCAAAGTACTGGAATTGCCATGATCAAAATACTGAAATTGCCATGATCTATAAACTAAATTTGCCATGATGGATTACTAAAAATTGCCATGATCCATGCATTAAATTTCCCGTGGTTAATTACTAAAAATTGTCATAAAAAGTAGTTGAAAATACAACGGTAGCTCTAAATCTAGAAGAAAAAATAGATAAAACATGTCATGGCAACTTTAGTATAAACACTACGGGAACTACAGTGTAAACATCATGGCAACTTTTGGCCAAAAAAAATCATCGAAACATATCAACATGTGATCTAGTTTTGAAGATCTCATCGAGACGGATTTAATGGTGAAAACAGATTTTTAATTGAATTTTTTAATTAGGAGATAAAATATTTTTAAGCCGAAAACCAAAAAGATCCTCAATGATGTCATCTGTTTTGACGTGGCAAAATGAATGATAATGGAGGCGTTTGGACCATGTTGCTTCATGCCATACGTGTGGGCATTAACACTAACGTAGAAATTTTCTTGGCAATAGAGTGGATTAGACTTATAGGCCTAAAGTGGTTGAGCTCGGTGGCGCCACCCTTCTTGGGCAGGAGTGCAATGAGTGCTTGGTTAATCTCAGTGAAATTTTCCCTCCCCAGATGATAAATCTTTTGAAACACAACCATGCCATACGCCTTGATGATTGCCCAACACTTTCTGAAGAAAAACAATGCAGAACTTAAGTTCCAATTGTTATGCTTTATTCGAATTCGAAAGGGAGTGCCACAACGTAGTCACTTCCCCCAAAACACATAAAACCATACGTGACTCGTCTATATCAAACCAGTTTTCGCATCGGGAGCGTATCGTGGATGGGAGCTCCGTCATGTTAGCGCGGGCCCGTGGATACTAATTGGCTCAACACGGTTGGCTAACCATGTCATCCAACCATCTAAAACAACTTTCATACAAGTAAAAAATATACTCGACAGAGTAGTAATCCTACATGAGATTGTTCACGAGATGCACCCGAAAACACATGAATGGAGTAATTTTGGAGATTGGCTTTGAAAAGGCTTATGCTAAGGTCAAATGATCAATCTTTCAACAAGCCGTGAGAATGAAAGGTTTCCCCGATAAATGGCGCCGGTGGATCCGAAATTTTGTTACTACAGGCTGTCAAAGTCAATGATGATGCTTTATGCGATTGTTGATGCTTTATTCGAATTCGATAGTTAGTGCCGTAGACGTGGTCACTTTCCCCCAAAACACATAAATCATACGTGACTCGTCCATGCCAAACCAGTTTTCGCGTCGGGAGCGTATCCTGGGTGGGAGCTCCGTCATCTAGTGTTAGGGCGGGCCCAAGGACCTGGAGAGATTAAACTAGTGGGGACATGGGCGGATGGTGGTGGTCTGGTTGGACCCCTACGGATTAGTATAACGCAGAAAAGAGCAGACGCCGGTGGAGCCTAGCAAGTCATACGCTGAGCAGTGCCTCGCCTCGCCTCGCCGCCAGATCTCGCCTCGCCGTCCACGCATCGGATGCTCGATGCTGGTGGACAGGGCTGCAGGATACAGAGGGAGAACGACGGGGAGACCGTGATCTGTCCGTGTGACACAGTCATCACAGATGATGAAAGTGAGCTGTTGAGACAATGGAGTTGTTGCAAACGATAGGGTCTCATCTGAAAAAAAGCTGAATGGACCAAAGGTAAAAACAGTCTCTCCTGTAGAGCAGTATCTGCTTTTGATGTAGCAACAGTCGGCCAAGCCTCAACACCAACACGTCGCCGGCTATATTATTGGTGGCCACCAGCATTAGCGATTTAGCATATGCTCTGCTGCTGTCACAGTGATCGGGCCTGCTTTCCCGCCGATACCATACATGGTTCACACACGAAGGTTGGGAGCAATGCAGAAAGGGGCGTGTGGCGGGGCCCGTGCAAGCGAGCAACTTGTGGCCAGGATGAGTCCAGAGACATCGGTGCACGGGGCGCAGCCAAGTTGCGCGTTCCCGTCAGTCGACTCGGCTGGGCATCACCACGTCGCCGTCCGGCCACTGCTGATTGCGGTACGTGCAAGTTGGCCGCTGGCCCCCCGTTCCGTCGGACCTTTCAAAGCCAGCGAAGCCGAGCCGAGCGCCATGCATTCCAGACCCACAGACGACCGCGCGTGATTAATGGGGGAGGCAACCTTGTCCTTGGGCCTGAACAAGGTCGAGTACCCGAGGGTGGAGGCGGCGGATGCGGCTTTGGCCTTCACTCTGAGCACCGGCGGCGGCGGCGGCGGCAGCTGGGTGGTGGAGATGGAGAAGACGATCGGCGACATGAACGTCGACCCGGCGGTGGAGATGGCGCGCTGGAAGCGCCACTCCGTCTACCGCGTCCCGGAGCGGATCAAGAACCTGCACAACAGCAAGGCGTACCAGCCGGAGCTGGTCTCGCTGGGGCCCTTCCACCACGGCGACCCGGAGCTGCTCCCCATGGAGGAGCACAAGCGCCGCGCCGTCGTGCACCTCGTCAAGCGCTCCGGGAAGCCGCTGCGGGAGTTCGTGGCCGCCGTCGCCGAGGTGGCCACGCAGCTGCTCGACGCCTACAAGGACCTCGGCGACGAGTGGCGCGGCGCCGACAACCGGGAGCGCTTCGTGGAGCTCATGGTCACCGACGGATGCTTCCTGGTGGAGGCCATGCGGATGGACGCGCTGCGGGGGAAGGTGCACGAGGACTACGCGCCCAACGACCCCGTCTTCAGCAAGTACGGCTACCTCTACCTCTGGAACTACATCCAGTCCGACATGGTCGTCGTGGAGAACCAGCTGCCGCTGCTCCTCCTCCAGAGGCTCCTCGTTGTCATGGACCATGACAGATATCAGGTACCGTGCTACTACTACACTTTATCTCATCGATCCATAAATTTTCAACGCTCATTCGGTCTCTAACCCACCCCCTTTAATTCCCCCGGGCCCGTAGTTTATCAATCAATTACGATCGGCCAGATTCAAACCGGCAATAATCACTTCAGTAATAGATTTAGGAGTACATTGCAGATACTATCTGCCTTTTTTTGCGGGGAGATAATATCTCCATTTTAATTGGATTCAGTGGTTGGCTTCACTGAATTGGCGCCGGCTTCAGTTTAATTGGCGTACAAGGCATGGCTGAGCTAGTGTTCTTGCATGCCGACCTCGACGGCGACAGATGAAAGAGACATGATAGATTGTCGGCAAACTTCGTGTGAAAGTGACACCCGGCTGCTGTTGGAGCGTCGACGGCGGCTCCGCCACGCGCCAGCCTCCACTACACCTCCAGCGACGATGCCTATGGCATCGAGCTCGCACACTGATGGATAGAGTGAATAAGGGGAGGCAAATGACAAAGTTTCAGTAAGAACAATTGACTGAACGAAATGAAAATAACTGCCTGTCGAGTTAAATTTTCTAGCCGATTTTACAAGACGCTTTTGTGATTAGATTGTTATCATTTCTCAGCGAGTTTTCCGTACATCAAGCTTGATTCTAAACACTAACTAGTGCGTAGTACACTGACTTAGAAACCAGTTCTGTTAAATTCATATTTCAGTTTGGCGAGTTGTATGGCTGCATGCATCTCCCAGATGAAGAGACCGGGGGTTATCCTCTTTTTTTTTTAAAAGTTTGGCTAGTTGTTTTTTCAGTGCTTATAGGAATGCCAGCATGTTTGCTCTAAGAAGTTGAAAATTCATGTATTCATCGGGGAAAAAAATAATAACAGTACAGCCGGCCTCGAGGTGGGATAACTAGTATATACATTGAACCTGTGAATCTTTATTGAAAATATATCGTCAATGGAGACCGAGGCAACCATGTTAGTTCTAACTGATTGCTATAGAATGCTTCAGGAGTGAGCAGGTTGGTGCTGGACTCTCTCTGCCCATGGCGGCGGCACCTGGTGGGCATCAACCACCTCGGCCTCCACCCGCTCGACATCCTGTACACGAGCCTCACCCACGGCGACCACCAGGAGCGCACCGGGTCGACGGCGTACGTGATGCCGTCGGCGATGGAGATCTACGAGGCCGGGATCCACTTCAAGGTGAGCGACACCGACAGCCTCCTGGACGTCCACTTCGAGCACGGCGTGCTGAGCATGCCGGCGATCAGGGTGGACGACCGGACGGAGAAGAAGTTCCTGAACCTGATGGCGTTCGAGAGGCTCCACCCGGGCGCCGGCAACGACGTGACGGCGTACGTGATCTTCATGGACAACATCATCAGCTCCGCCAAGGACGTGGCGCTGCTGCGGTCCAAGAACATCATCGAGTGCGGGCTGGGCAGCGACGAGGAGGTGGCCAAGCTGCTCAACAACACGCTGAACAAGGGCGGGGTGATGAGCCCGTCCAGCAGGCTCCACGACGTGCAGCGGCGGGTCAAGGCCCATTGCCGGATGAGGTGGAACAGGTGGCGGGCCAACTTCTTTCAGAGGTACCTGAGGAACCCCTGGGTGTTCATATCCCTCGTCGCCGCCGTCGTCCTGCTCGTGGCCACCCTCTTGCAGACTGTGTATACCGTTTTGCCTTTTTACTCTAACACTTAGTACTACCACTTTTTTCTTTCTTTTTGCGGGTAACACTTAGTACCACTTGAATGTACACTGTAATTTTTCTAATATTGATTAATGCATACGCTTTGTCCTACTTGGTTCATGGAGTCTCTCTGCCTGGTTTGTTTATGAGTACTTTGTCGCATAAACTGTGGCCATATGCAGGCCACTGGCCAATTTTCTGTCTTTCGTATGAAAAGGCAGAGCTCCTATCCGCTGCTCATAAAGAAAATATATTACTCCCTTTGATCCAAATTAATTGACGCGGCTTTGTACTTTGTTTTTAAATATAAGCTTTTTTAAAGATTTCAATAAACATTATATACGGATGTATATAAATATAGTTTAGATTCATTCATTTTGCTCCGTATGTAGTCGGTATTAGAATCTCTAAAAATGTTTATATTTAAAAACAGAGAGAGTACACGTTTAGTTCGGGAATAACTGACGTAGGTTTTATTTCTCTACGGAGGAAGTATACAAGTATACGCCACGACAACAAAGGCACTACGGGATGTGGTTTTAGTTATTTCTGATGGAGAAAGTATATGCCATGATAACAAAGGCACTATGGATCGAGTGAAATACACACACACACACACACAACCCATGACCTAAACTCATCTTCGTCCCTGCAAAAAAACTCATCTTGGTCACTTGACTTCAATATACCCTAAATATGATCATTGAAGTGGTTTAAATTGCATTCAATGATCATGGTTGAGTCTTTCTACCGCATTGTGTTCCCAAGGCATACGGTGGGCTAGTTCGACTGCTCATTGGATGACACCCGAAGAGATAGAGTGACACGTGAAAGTTTTAGGTGATACGAGGCATCCAGTGCTCCCATGATACGGGCTCTCGAGAGCCTTGGACCTGAGGCCAAGAATGTGGACTTGTGCGTAAATATTAGATTTCGGGGAACATTTTCGCAATCATGCAGGAGCTCAATATGCGACAGTTGAATCTCAGATCCATGGGCTCTCGGAAGCATGTATGATGGGAGCACGCCAAGCAGTGGCGGAGCTACGTTGGTTCCTGCAGGTGCCGTGGCCCCCCAGCCTTGGTAAAACTACATGGGGAATTTTTTAGGGAAGATTAGATTAAGAAAAATATTGTCTTCTGCCCCCTGCAAACACCCTTATTTCCTGTTTGGCACCCCCAACGCATCTTGCCTAGCTCCGCCAATGACGTCAAGCTTCGTATCACCTGATATTCTCCCAGAGTGACACATACAAAGCGCTCAACGTACATGAATTTACAGGAAAAGATATACCAATATTAGTCTACTTCAATCGAAAAATGTCGTCCCCCTTCGATAAATTGGCCGTCATCAACCTATGGACTAGATGTACCCACTCCATCCACTTGAGTTATTGATGTTTTTCTTCACTTGTTCGCCCTACTGATGATTCTCACCTCCGTGGCCTGCAAAGTGAAAATAAAAATAGTACTCCTTGTAGCGTGCATTGGTTTCACAAAAGTCAACGGTCACAAACTTTGAACAAGTTTACTGAATAAGTTATCTATATTTACAACATCAAACATATACCATATTAAAAACATACTTCATGACGAATCTAATGGTATTTTTTTGAAACCTGTGACAGTGGGAGAGGCTCCCACTGTGATATATTACTTTTCAAAATTTACATAATACATTGTACAAGAGGTATACATAGGGCACCCCTTACCACTTTGTGGTTTTGGGGGGAGAAAAGACTAGAAAGCAAGACTAGTCAGAAGGTAGGGAGTCTAGGAGTAGGAAGATGAAATCCTTCATGTTATCTTTCACTCTATACTGAAGTAAGCCAAAATTTGTTTTGAATCTAGCTAGCCAGGAATTGTAGGAGGGGCTGATATTTCTGAAAAGCTTGTCATTCCTCTCCTTCCATATGCTCCAAGATGCTTGTAGAAAGGCCTCCATGAACATGGGTTTGTGCCAATTGCGTTTGGCTGTTTCCAACCAAGTCAGCTGTGTGGGATGATGTTCAGGGTTCATCCCAAGTTTTGACCAACAGTACCTGCTG
This sequence comes from Triticum aestivum, assembly GCF_018294505.1. Classification (NCBI taxonomy): domain Eukaryota; kingdom Viridiplantae; phylum Streptophyta; class Magnoliopsida; order Poales; family Poaceae; genus Triticum; species Triticum aestivum. The sequence continues at coordinate 552,529,074 of NC_057812.1, read as the reverse complement.
AATCTAATGGTATTGATTCGGTATTATAGACATTAATGATTTTCTCTATAAATATGGTCAAATTTTACAAGGTTTGACATAAAAATATATTCTTGTAACTTTTTATAAGACGTTTTTAGAGCACATGACAATGTTCAAAAACATTTTATATTAAGTTATAGAGGGAGTTAACCCACCCTATTTTAGACGAAAAAGGGTTCCCCAACCATCATCGCATTACATCCGAGAGACCGATACAAACTCACGTCACCTCCGCACGCTACACACACACCCAAGGCAAGGTACATAGGTGTCGGGCACTGACACACCACCCCACCGACCACCAAGCTAACTAAAGATATGCGAAGAAGACCGCTTCAAGCCATCAGAGACCTTCATCATGACAATCCACAAATGGAGAGATGAAATGGACAACGACAAAGCCAGGACTCCAGAGCGGTGCCTCCCAGAAGGGTACGGCCACAGATATCCGTCACCGTCCAATCACGCAGGTCAAGTTTTCACCCAGTGTAAGACAAAATGAGTGGGAACACCGCGACGGGGCCTTTAGAAAGGATATGACATCCACGGATGCCGCCACCGTCGGCCAATACACGAATTGGGCAAGTGATGTACCCTAGCGCGCACACTCCTCCATCGGACCCTAGCTCCGACAACCACCCGCAACCAAGCCACCCGCGCGGCCATGGCTGTCCGCCCGCACCTAAGACGCATGCAGGCATGCTCCGCCCACAGACGGCACGCCTCCCGTCGCTATGGCGGCCGACCAACATCCAGACACCCTCAAGACCATCCCAAAGAGGTCGACTTTGGTCAAATGGGGACACACACTCAACCGACGAAACCGCGGCATTCGTCCCACCTCGAAACATCACCGGAGCGGCAATCGCCCGCACACGATCGGGGAAAGGGAGAGGTGAGGGAACAGACGCATCCACGACCGGCACACCCGCGTGCCAATGACGGGTGGCCCGAGCACGTCAGTGCCGCCCATCCCTCCAGCCAACCTCTCCACCGGAAGCCCCCTATGTCGTCCCACATGGTGGCCGGTTCTGAACCACGCGAGGCCATCAACAAAGACTCGTCCAACGGCAAGAGGAACCCCAAGGATCGCCACCCATCGCAAAGAGAGCTCACCGAGGAGCCCATCCGCGGCGGCGCCGCCGTCCAACCACCAAAACCCCTGGAGATTGGCCAGCCCCCCCCCCCCCCCCCGACCATCGCCGATGCGCCTCCTCCCCTCCTCCACCACCAGCCACTGCCACGGTAGGGACGGACGCCCACATCTCGCGCCGCCAGGGCCCAGATCCGGCCGTGCCGCCGCTGTCCCTGGCATTCAAGGCATACCAGTCCACCGGCCGCATGCCGCGGAGAAGCAGAAGCGCCGAAGCGCCGCAACCACCCGTCTTGACGCCCGGCCCTGCGCCACGTTCCGGTCGGGGGGGGGACCCCATTCGAGCGGGGTGACCCAGAGTGCCCGCTGCCGCCGACAACGGCGGGGCTTCACCCGGCCGCACCCTCGGGTGCCCGTGAGGAAGGAGGAGGAGAGGGGAAGGGGGGAAGGAGATCAGCTTACCCGTGTTGGTCAATAGGATCCATGCGAGAGGGCACCATCTGAACCCATGGGCATATGCACCCACTTTTCAAAAAATGCATTTTAAGCATGTTTTAAAATGTCAAAAATTCAAAAGAAAATATCACGCATACATGTTCGCAAATGTGTGTACGCGGCACAAAGTTTTATGAAAAAAATGTCTTTTTGTTTTGCCTCAGCAAAAAAGACAAATTTCAGTGCTTTTAAATAGTGTTCCACGACATAATTTTTTGTCTTTTTTGCACAGGCCACAAAAAAATATATTTTTCGTTGAAACTTTATGCACGCACATAGAACATAGAGACGTACCCGTGCAATTTTTTTCAGATTTTTTTAAATGTGTTTTCCAAAATGGTTTCATACGCACCTGAGTTCATCCATGCACTTCTCGGATCCGCGTACCCTACCACTTGGTGTACTGTATACTCCATGTAGAGCTGTTTGCTGCTGCCTAACATGGTGTGCCGAACTTATTCTAGGAGTCGTCACATCAAACTATTAGTCGCGAAAAGATAGATTCATCTTCTCCAACTGCCAATTTTGATCCACTAGCCGGATTCAAAGCGGAGTGGGTTCAAGTTCCCTCGCACTTCCGTGGCGAGAACGCGAGTGAGTAGTGACAAGAGCAGTAGCCCCTACCCCATAGCAACTTGCTCGAGTGCTGCATGTAGATAGACTGGTTTACCTGTTGCTCTGGTCGATGATAGTACAGCGTCTTGGCATGGACTGTCGGGCACGGGGCACACAGTAGTAGTCCTACATCACGAGTGGCTTGTTGTTAGGGCTAGCCGCTGCATTAAACATGATCGTCTGCTTCTTGGGGTTAACTGTAGGCTCCCGTGAGACGTACGTACAGATCGGGGTAGGGGAGACTTCTCCTCCGGCGTCCGCCGTCCCCGATGTATAAAGCTAGGGCTACTCTAGCTCCTGTCGCCGGCCTACGATCAGCGACGCATGCGGCTGCAGGGATGGACGACGTGATGCGAACGCAAATCCAACTTTTACATGGGCAAAATGATGCTTATCGACAGATTGATCATGCATCACGGCATCAGGATCATCGCTAATGATATCAAGGAGACGGCGTCGTTCTCCTCCGTTTGCTTTAGTCATGTAATAAATCGTTAGTCGAATGTCGCGGCACATATTCTAACCAGATCTTCTAAGTCCACTAGTGACTCTATTTTTCATGTAACCCTGGATTGTATTGAGGTTCCCTCTCTTGATCAATAAAGCGTGATATTCCAAAAGAAAAAGACTGACGCCGGTTTCGGAGGTTCCCTCAGGCGAACAATTTGTTTGCTAGGGAGGAACGATCCACCGAACGAGATGCTCTTTCTCGAGCATTCACTTTAGTGGGGGATCTAGCAATTTCATTTCTTTTTGAGACAAGATCCAGCGAATGAGACGCCTTTCCCGAGCGTTCGCTTTAGCGGGAATCCAGCGAATGAGAAGCCCTTTCCCAGAGGCCTAGATAACTGCTTGTTTACAAAAAGAAAAATTGCCATCAACAAAGAAATTATTTCTTATACAGATGAAATTTACAATTACCATGCTTTAATTTATAAAAATTGCCATGATATACTTTATAAAATTATCATCCTCTAATTTTTAATTAATAATGGTATAACCAAATAAATGTGCCATGTTATCTGGAAAAGTAAATTTGACATGCCATAATTTATAAACAATTGGAATATAATGGTCCAATGGCAAATTTAACAGAAAAAATGTTTATCTAGATCATGCAAAAAAGATAAAAATTATGGGTGATGAACATGGCAAACTAAGAAAAGATTGGCTTCTCTAAAAATCATAGAAAAATTATAGTGTTCACATGGCAAATTCTGTTTCGCAAAAAAAGTTTGTGCTCGTCAGAAGGTCGAAATTCGCCATGTCAATAAATCTGATAGTACATAAAAAATAATTTACCATGGTATGTTAAACATATTTTCCATAGTAAGTCCAACAAATTTTCCATGGTCCAAAATAACAAATAGTTGTAAGATAAAGAAAATTATCATGGTCTAATTAATAGAAATTTCATGGTCTAAATAATAAAATTGTCATGCTACCTACAATAGAACAACCATGGTCTAATTAACAAATTTGTCATGGTCTGAAGAATAAAGTTGCCATGCTGCGTACAATAAAACTACCATGGCCTAATTAATAATTTGACACTGTCAAAATAATAAAATTTCCATGGTCTGAATAATAAATTACCATGCTACCTACAATAAAACTACCATGGTAATAAATTTTACATGGTTTAAATAGTATAGCTGGCATGCTACCTGTAATAAAAATTGCATGTGACAATGTTACGAATTTTGTTATCTAAAAAGACATGCCAACTTTTCGAATTTGTAACGGGTGCATGGAAACGTTAGGGATTTGTTTCTTTGAAAAGATGGCAACTTTAGGGACTTGCCATGGGCGCATGTCATTTTTTTACTGATTTTGTTCTCTAAAAACATGGCAAGTTTTTGAAATTTAAAATGGGTAGATAGCAAATTTAGGAGATTTTTTTTAACAAAGATGGCAATGTAGTAAATCACCATGGGCACATCGCAAATTTAGGAGATTTGATTTTTGAAAAAGATGGCAACAATTGGAATTTGCCATTCCCACATGAAAAAATTAGGATTTTTGCCATGCTATAGATGAAAAATTTGCCATGTGTTCAATAAAGAGTGTGCCCCATAATATTCAGGTTAAACTTGAAGGCCTAAGAAAACATAACCATGCAATGAATCAGCTGACCAATTTTTTTTTGCCATGATGTGGTAAAACTAAAGGTTTTCTACTTTTCAAAACATTTTGAAAATTTGCCATGTTTTAGAGAAGACAATTTCGTAAAAATTGCCATGCGACCAGTCCAATCATTTTTACACAGAAATGACATGTTCCATAGATCATTTTCTCATAAATTTGCCATGATGTAGGAGACAATTTTTTTCTACAAGTTTCCAAATGTAAAACGTGTATAAAATGTTTTTATGCATATAGAAAATATACAGTGTGTACCAAAAAAGATAGACATCAAAAACCGAAAACTGAAAAACAAAGAAATAGAATAATAAATAAAATAAAATCATTGAAAAGCAAGAAAATCAAAAAACAAAGAAAATTGAGAACAATAATGAAAACTGCAAAGTTTAACAAGGTAAAACCCAGAAGACCGATGAAAAGGATAGCAAATTGAAGTATACTGAAGAAGCGAAGGACCGATGAAGAAATAAAGAAACCCGAGGAAAAAGCAAAAGAAAACGAAAAATAGAAAGAAAGAAAAATGAAAGAGAACTAAATTAAAGAACGGAAAAGGTCCAAAATAAACCTTGAAGTTGTAGATGAAAGTTAGATCAAATCATGAACTTTAAATCCCGGAAATCGACACTTTGAACTTGTAATCCCGGTCTAATTTGGACCCTAGAGCTGTTTGCCAGACCGGGAACACTACAATCCCGGCCGGGATAACCAGCTTTTTTGAAAACTGCAAAGTTTAACGAGGTAAAACCCAAAAGACCGATGAAAAGGATAGAAAATTGAAGTATACTGAAGAAGCGAAGGACCGATGAAGAAATAAAGAAACCCGAGGAAAAAGCAAAAGAAAATGAAAAATAGAAAGAAAGAAAAATTAAAGAGAACTAAATTAAAGAACGGAAAAGGTCCAAAATAAACCTTGAAGTTGTAGACGAAAGTTAAATCAAACCCTGAACTTTAAATCTCGAAAATTGGCACTCTGAACTTGTAATCCCGGTCTAATTTGGACCCTAGAGCTGTTTGCCAGACCAGGAACACTACAATCCCGGCCGGGATAACCAGCTACTCTCACGCACAAGAATTTGGGCCGGCCCACTATAACACAACAAGAATTTGTACAGTTTAAAAAATGTTCACACATTTCTAAAATTGTTCAGAAGTTAAAACATGTTCCTGTTTTATATTTTTTGCACAAATTAAATTCATTTTTCCTTTTCTAAATTAATATTTGAAATTCTGAAATTATATTTACATTTTAAAAAACTGCTCGCTATTTCAAAAAAACCACATTTGTCAAAAAATGTTCAGAATTCCAACAGTCTTTCACATGCTATGAAAATTGTTTCGGATTTTCAGAATTATGTCACGTTTTTTAATAATGTTTTTGGAATTTAATAAATTATTTTGTAAATAATGTTTTTAAAAAATGTTTTAGATTGTTGGCTGCGGACACGACTGGGCCAGCCCACTAGACATAAAGTACGAACACTTTTTGAACAATCTAAAAAAATAAAGTGCGAACACATTTTTTGTAAAATGTTTCTGAAACATAATTTTTTTCTAAAACCTGAACAAAATTTTAAAATGCGAACACTTTTTGTACAATGTAGAAAAATGTTTGTGTGTTGTAAAAAATGTGTCATAACCTTAACAAAATATACGTGACATGTGTTGGAAAAAAGTGTATGCAAATTTAAAAATGTTGAACCATGTACAAGAGTGATCGTGTAGTTTTATAAAATGTTTATTGTCAGTAAGAAAATGTAAAACATGTATTTGGGAAAATATTACCATGTGTTCAAAAATGTTTTGAAAACATTTAATTTAAAATGTTCATAATGTATTTGAAAATATCAAAAGTTTATCAAATATTTAATGTGTGCATTAGAAATGTACATTCGGTACTTAGAAAATTAGACATCTGTAAAAAATAAAAAAAATAAAAGACAACATAAAAGAAAAAACAAATTAGTGCGCACGCGTGAGCGATTGCGCTACTGGGCCGGCCCAATTCAGCAAATACCGGCAAAGTCCTTTGAAGGTTTAAAATAGTGAAATCACTAATTAAGGAGTACTCGTTGCAAAGAACACTCCATTTTTCCTGATCGCGACAAGTGGCGCACATGCAGCGCGCCACTTATCGCAACCTGAGAGCCTTTTTTCATAGATCCGTTTATTCAAAACGTTTTATCTTTTAAACCGTGCGTTCAAATCTCGAACTATTTTCACCATTGGATTCTCGCATCGAGATCTTCAAAACTAGATCCCATGTTGATAGGTTTTGATGAACTTTTTTTTCACAAAAAACCGGACAAAAAAACCGAACCAGAAGCACGGTTTTTTCCCTTTCCGAAAGAGGCACGCCCGTGCCTCTCGCGAAATCATGCGCGTGCCTCTCGTGGAAGCAAAACCGTAACTCTCGTGGAAGGAAAAAAACAGAAATCACGTCTTTTTTCGTTTCCGAGAGGCACGGCCGTGACTCTCGCGAAAGCACAACCGTGCCTCTCGTGAAAGCAAAATCGTGACTCTCGTGAAAAAAAACAGAAAACGCGTATTTTTTCCCTTTCTGAGAGGCACGGCCGTGACTTTCGCAAAAGCACAACCGTGCCTCTCGCGAAAGCAAAACCGTGACCCTCGCGAAAGAAAAAAAAACAGAAAACGTGTTTTGTTTTCCCTTTTCGAGAGGCACGGCCGTGACTCTCGCGAAAGCACAACTGTGCCTCTCGCGGAAGCACAACCGTGCCTCTCGCGGAAGCAAAACCGTGACTCTCGCGAAAGAAAAAAAAAACGAAAACGCGTTTTTTTCGTTTCTGAAAAGCACAACCGTGACTTTCGCTAAAGCACAACCGTGCCTCTCGCGGAAAAAAACCATGACTTTCGCGAAAGAAAACAAAAGAAATTTTTGTGCGAATTTTTTTTTCTATCGAAAAGCTAAGGAAGACCGGGGAAAACCAAAACGTCAAAAGAACCCGAAAAAAACGTTTAAAAAGCCGAAAACGTGTGCGAAAAAATAAATAAATAAAAAGGTCCGGAGGGAGCGTCCAGAGTGCGACACGTGGCGAATGATTGAGAGCGCGCCAAATGACGCTGATCGTTGCAAGGCTCCCGAAGGAGCGCTCGTTAACTAGTTGCTCCCTTAAAATAGACCGGGATTAAAGAGTTTGGTGTGTTAATTTAAGGGATTAAGAGTTCAGGGTTTGGTTTAACTTTCGCCTATCAATTCAAGGTTTGTTTTGAACTTTTTCCTTAAAAGAACCAGCTAAGCAACCATGAGTGACCAAACAAATGGGCTGGCACATTACTGTAGCGTACAGGGAAATCCTCCATGTGAGAGCTTCCGTTTTGCTATAAGCTGAGAATTCCTAATTGGCGTGTTAAATTTCTTTTTCTTAGAGACAAATTTGGCGTGATAAGTAGCGCTCACGCAGTAGTAGATGGGTCAGCTCAGTTTTTTTCTTTCAAAAATGGTTAACAGGTGGGCCCGCAACTGTTGACCGGACCACCAACGACCACTGACCATTGACCGTGGATTGACTTTAGCAAAAAGGAAAAAGTTCTCAAAAATGAAAAAAAAAGTTTGAAAATTTGAGAAAAGACTAACAAATTCAAGAAAAAGTTCAAGAAATTTGAAGAAAGTACATGAAATCTGAAAGAAAATAACAAATTTGAGAAAAATGGACATTTCATAATTTGGAAAAAGTTCACAAAAATGAAAAAATCTCATGAATTTGAAAACAAATGTTCACAAATTATTTGAAAAAAGTTTGTAATGTGAAAGTTTAGCAATTTGAGAAAATAAATCATGAATTTAAGAAATATAAAGTTTACGATATATTGAAAAAGTTTTCAATGTGGAAATAAGATCACGGAATTTGTGAAAAGTCAGCGAAATTGATAAAACAAAAAACAAAAAAAGAAGGAAAAACAAAAAACGATAAAGAAAAAAGTAATGGAAATGGAAATGGAAAAAAACGAGAAACCGGTAAAGAAAATAGATGAACCGGCCCAGTTAGCTACCAGTGTGCGCGGCTTTGTTGAAATGCTTTCCAGTGACGCAACACACAGTAAATAGGATTGGTGCATATAGCTGGCCAATCCTATTGGGCGCAGGGATCATTAGTGACCGCCCTCCCCTCCCCTCACCCTGCTCCCACATATACATTTTTTAGCCGGCCTAGTCTTTTTCCTGGTTTTGAGAAGGTTCTAAAACGTTCTCAGACCAGGTTTTATGACTTTTATTGTGTTTTTTCTGCCTTTTTTGTTATTTTCTTGATTTTTCGTTTTCGTTTTATATATCTTTATGGTCTTTTTTATTTCTTTTTTAAAACTTGTTTTCCTTTTCTTTTTTGAACATCTTTTTCTAAATTTCTGAACATTTTTTCTGAAATCATTAATACACTTTGAAATCATGGATATTTTTCAAATTTGTGAATATTTTTTATGTATTCATGAACATTTTTCAAATTCACGAAATTTTTGTACAAATTCATGAAGCCTTTTTAAAATCATTGGCATTTTTTGAATTACCGAACACTTTGTTTTCAAATTGTGAAGATTCTTTCAAATTTGTGAACAATTTTTAGAATCTGCAAAAAAAATTGGAATTGTCAAAAAAAGGGTGACATTTTTGGTAATGCATGATTTTTTTCGAATTGATGAACATTTTTTGAATCAACCAACATATTTTGAATCGATGAACTGTTTTATAATTCATGAGTATTTTTCTGAACATTAAAAAATTCATGAACATGTTTGAATCTGCAAACATTTGTTCAATTTTTTGAATTTTTATTGAATTCGTGGATATCTTGGGAAATCATGAACATTGTTTGAATATGTGAAAAAACATCAATCCTGAGAACATTGTTTGAATTCAAAAAAATCAAACTCATGAATATTTTTTGGAAATTCGATTTTTGTTTTGGAATCCCAAGCATTATTTTAAATTCAGAACTGTTTTTAAACCCTGAACAATTTTATACAAGGAAAAAAACACAAAATGAAACAAAAATATAGGGGCTCCTCGCTCGCCCCCAATATGAGTCAGCCTAAAAGAAGGGGATGGCAGAGCGGGGGGGGGGGGGGGGGGTGTGCTCGCTCTAGGTTGCTACCCAACGACCTGCACACGTAATAGGAGCTTCTCGCGGCTGTATAAAGCTTTTGCGCCTTCCGATGCGGTTAGTGTGGCAAGGTTCACTGGGCTGTGATCCCGAAATTCAGATATGCATCAGTTCTTACCTCTCTCGAAAAAACAAAAGTTCTTTCCAATCTTTTCTTCTTAAAAAAGGAAACGTTTTCCTCCAGACGGCCGACCAAACATTAGTCCGGTCGCGTTGCGATAGCACATCGTTCAGGAGGAACAACTGGTAATGTGCCCAGGTGAGGCCCACCTTATTTGTACGCTCCTTATCTTTTCTCTAGAGCTCTCTCGTGCACTCGTTCTTCCCTCTTTTCTTCCCATCGAGAGCACACCTCCATTGCTCCCCTAGGTGCTGCTACGAGGGGCTTTCTTCAGCTTGACCCCCCCCCCCTCTCTCTCTTTGAAACTGGGTGAGCATGGTGACCACAGGGCGGCAAGGACAGGGCAAATGTTGCTTCGAGGAACAATCGATGTCGCAGTTTTTTTTTCTACATGCTTCAACCGGCGTCACAAATTGCTACAACCAGCACTACGTTTTGCTACATCACACAAAACCGGCATCATGGTTTTTGCTACAATCGGTGTCACGACCTGCTTCAATCATGCTGTGAATTGCTAAAACTTGCAGCACGACAAGCTGCAACCCGTAGCGCGCGAGCTGCGTTGGTTCTACGGCGAGACATTTTTTTTGCTGCAACCAACGTAAAATTTTTGCTACTACCATTGTCCATTTGCTACATCATTAATGATGATGCTGAACACATGACATCAGCGACATAATTTGTTACCGCCATTTTTTTTGCGGTGACCGACGACGGAAACTGAGAAAAGCTACAATCAACAACGAGAAAGCTTCAACAAACTTCTGAAAAGCTTGAAGGAGAGGATGATGAGCTGACAATAGTGACGGCAACGGCAACAGCTGCTGTCAACACAGGGGCACTACAGTGGGTACACGACAAGCCGCAAGGCCATCCGATGATTGTGGCGAGCGGCTAGCGGCGGTCTTTGCTGCCTTCAATCGCACGGCTGCAAGGCGACCGACCGAAATTTTGGCTTGCATCTTAGACTAGCCACAGTGAAAAGTAACCTACGCTAGTAACCTGTGGCGGAGCTTCATTGAATTAGTTGGGTGGGTCAGCCCAAAGAAAAAGGCATAGAAAAGAGATGGGCCAGGTCAGTTGTTAGGCTAATTAGGCAGTGTTACACCTGAGATGGGCGGGCCGGAGCACGGGTTGGTCCCAACGTAGCTCCGCCACTGCTAATAACATACATATATCCCTAGACTATATTACTATCTTCATAATGAGTAGTAACATAAGTGTGGTGTCATGCAAAACTTCATTTATTAGGTTATAGACTTATATTGCATTTTTACATGTGATGTTATAGTAACTAGCTAAGTTACTCATTCCATTTGAGTAAGCCTCTGATGCCCTGCGCACATAGCTTCTTGCATGCCCGATGGCAGGACAGATCTCCCAACCTGGAGTATATTCCCGGCCCCGTAGCTTAGCTTAAGATCTTCGTATTTCAAGTCCACCGGCATGGGACCTGACCTTGGGAATAAGCCCCGCCCTGTCCTCTAAGATATGAGATCCACCCACACCCAAACCTGGAAAAGCGGAGTTAGACTCAATGTTACTGCTGAAGTTACTCCCATCTCTGGCTAGTCTTATCACCTGTTAAAAAAAAGGCGCAGAAGAAGCCAGCACTTGAACCGTTGGTCGTAACACTTCCTCATAAATCCGTCGTTTTTCGTGTCTGTGGACCTGCTCGACTCCGCGTGGAAGAGATGATACTGGGAGGATCGACCTGCTGCTGCTTCACCCAGCTGCATCCCGCCGCCACCGCCGCCAGGCTGCGCTTGCCGCCGGCTCGCGCCGCGAACACCTCCTCCGAGCCGGCCGCCGCGCGTCTGAGGGCGGTGCTCGAGCAGGTGGACGACGAGCTGCGGAAGGGGAACGACGAGGCCGCGCTGTCCCTCGTGCGCGGCTCGCAGGGGGAGGGCGGCGGGCTCCGGTGCTTTGGCGCCGCGAGGCAGGTTGGTGTTCTCCTGATGCTGCGTATCATTCCTCGAGGCCTCGTCTTGCCTTTGCTCTCAACGCAATTGTTCACGTCCGATCGTCTCCGAATTAGAATGGGGATGAACTGATGAACAGAGGGTGTGAGTCAATAGATGTGAAAGATGTTAATGATTTTTTTCAGAGATGATTTTACTTGTCTATACCACTACTAGGTATGTGCCCGTGCGTTGCTACGGGAGCCAAATCTTGTAATTATGATGATTGCAATTTTTAAGGGAAGGTGTAACGTCTCGGGCATATAATTATGATGATTGCAATTTTTTAAAGGGAAGGTGCGACGTCCATTTGGTCATGTAATTATGGTGATTGAATCGAACCGTCACTTGCGAACCGGGGAAAAAAGATGGGGTGGATGGACGAAGGTGGACAGAATATGGTCCGTCGGCAGGAAAAGGAACCTTAGGTTCTTTTTAGATAGTATAGTAGAGATATAGTAACTTTGAATATTGGCTGTTGGGTGAAGGCAATCCTGCGGTAGAGAATTGGCAAATCTGAGCATTGTTGGCCATTGGATATCCTCTTCACCACACTAGATTCTGACACGTGTACTATCTAGATGACTCCATGGCTAAGGTTAAGCACAATGCACTATATACACAAAACTAAAAACATAGACGTCTCTCTTTTGTTCTAGAATCTTCCGGACTTTCTGCTAACTCTTTTCTTCTAAATGAATTGTCATTCCTTTTCTCTAAGCACATGTGTTTCACATTTATTTTAGATTCTTCCATATTTTAGTTGTCTAAGTATTTTTTTGGCTCTAAAAGAACTGCCATTCATTTTTTACTTTATTTTATCTTTTCTTCAAGACTCTCATAGTACTTCCATAAATTTAATTTTGACTGGGATGGACTACAAGGACTAAATCTGCATCTTATACTTCATACATATGTGACTAAATTTACATGTTTACCTGTTATAATGTGATATGTCAATATTTAATCATACTTTGGTTATCTAAGCCTGACGTACAATGCACGTGTACCTTACCAGTATGTTTAGTGTGCAGTTTATTCGTAGTTTGGTTGACGTAATGATCAGTTGCATATGCTTTAAGTTTAGAACCACCATGATTTTGGATAGTTTCAAACTTAAAACAAATGTGTGGAGTACTATAGGGCTGTTTTGTTGGACGGAATTAGTAAGAGGTTTTACGGCCCATGATTTGGATATTGGGCATGGGAATTTGAGGTTCCAAATCTTACAGAAAAAATTCCGAAGCCTTGTCACGTAGCAGGGGCCTCCTGCATCTGCATACCAAAAAAAAAAAGAACTGATCCTTTTTTACGAGGGAAACCGAACCTAGAAACCACACAAGGCTAGGTTTATTACAGAAAACCGAGTGAAAACTACCACAACTCCATGGGCCGTGGCCACACCACCTACCCATCGCCTATAAAGTCCGATCTAGATTTTTTTCCCATCACTGTACGGAGGGCATTTGCGAATATTTCTACACCGTAGAGTATATTCAAATTACATGGAAAAACTATTGATGGTGTCTGGTGCCAGTCTGCTACATATTTGGCTAGCAAACAATGCAACTTTAAACTAAATTGACTGACGACAATGCAGCTTTGCTAGTATTTACTAGCAAACGGAGCAACTTTTAAAAAAATGTTACAGTTACTTTAATGGTGATAAACCAATGTGAACAATCTGCATGAATGTACGATAAGAATATTTTCATGCTATCATTTATCCAAACTAATGCTCGAAATATTCTCCACCATTGCATGGCAGGCAACTGCAAGTATTTCTATGTTGAAGGTTATATTCAAAACAATTACATGGAAAAACTGTTGTTGATCTTTAGTGCCAGTGCACATATTTGACAAGCAAACACTTCAACTTTGCTCCTTTGTGCTGTGTCATTTCCACCTGTTAGAATGTGCTACATTTTGATAAGGAAGAAAGTGAAGCTTTACCTTTATCCTTTTTTTAGAATGTTATGTAGCATACTAACTCTGCTGTTTTATACCAAAATCTCTATTAGGTACCTCAAAGGCTTTATAAACTAGATGAGCTTAAGCTAAATGGGATTGATACTTCTTCTTTCCTATCTCCTGTGGATCAGACTTTGGGATCAATTGAGAGAAATCTCCAAATTGCCGCGCTTCTTGGAGGTCTTTCTGTTTCATTTGCGTTTGAGCTTTCTCAACTCCAAGCTCTGCTTACCTTTGTCGGCCTACTATTCGTGTGGTCTGTTGATTTGGTGAGTTACTATTTACTTGACTACTCGGCCTTGTAGATCATCAGTTACATATCTTGTTGCTAACCATTTACTTGACTACTCGGCCTTGCGTATCATTTGTTACATGTCTTGTTGCTGACTGGCTGTTGAACTGTTACTATTCGCGTGGTGTTGTTATTTCAAAGCATATGCTTGGGCCATGTGTGCTTTGTGGCTACCTTTTTGCAGTTTTTAACAACAATCTTTAACTTTTTATCTCCATCTCTTGGAGGAAACTCAATTATCAAAGGTAGTGAATAGATATTCTCTGCAGTACCGATCTGATCATCTTGTTGTGTGCTTCTTTGGTGCCAATGACCTTGAGTTTTTGTTCAATTTCGAATAAGCAGTCCTATTAGTTTGCATTCATACACATCCAACATCATAGCTTCCTAGTATGTTTCTTGGAAGTGTGGTTGATTCAGCTAAGTTTATACGTACTTGCAGCCATCACTTAGAGAAAAATCCATATAAAAATAATGTACTCCCTCCGTCCCATAATATAAGACATTTTTTTACACCACACTAGTGTCAAAAAACATCTTACATTATAGACAGAGGGAGTAGAACATTAGTCCTAAATTTTCCCACGGAAATGGTATAATCACTTGAGTCAGCCATCTGTTGCTTGAACTTACATGGCTACAGCTTTCTAGATATATTACAATGGAGGGGGGAGAAACTTGGTTCTTGACACAATTGCTCACAGTCTCAGCGAGAAGTACCACAACAGAGTTATTGAGGTATACAAACCACAATTTCAATAATATTCCATACTCGAACAAAATTTCAATAATATTCCATTCTTGAACAAACTTTCAATATATGCCATTCTTGAACAATGCGAGCAATCATAATTCTAAACAATTAATATCCTATATATGGAATATGTGAAGCATGAAGCTGGTCACTTCTTGATAGCATACTTGCTTGGAGTGCTTCCGAAGGAATATACTATCACATGTTTAGATACACTTATGAAACAAGGATCACTGAACGTGCAAGCTGGGACAGCTTTTGTGGATTTTGAGTTTGTTGAAGAGGTTAGTTTTCTAACTCAATTCTTAATATTGTAATAATCTTTGAAGTATCTTATGTATGCACCAGTCTAATGGTTATTTCCATTTTCAGATCAATACAGGCAAATTGTCTGCGAAGGTGAGAGTCTCTAAATTATTGTTTTTTTGCAAAGCACGCAAAAATGATGTAATATGTTATTCATTGTTTGTCATGGTCTAGTTTCAAATCCCGGCAAAAAATAAAGGTCTAATTCCAACTGAAAATCGGCATCGGCGTCAGAACTCAGAGCTGCCACAATGAATATACTGATTATATGCTTTCACCGAAGTTAAACTGAGATCTAATTAAACTAGTGTTGGATCATTGAAAATATGGATAAGTTTTATTGATATAAAAACACACAGTAGGCAACTAGTAATCCCCATTCCAAAGCTCTCTGCTTGGTTTACTTCGACCTAAACTGACTGCCATTTTAACACATAATTAGCATATTCTGGGAAGGGCGCAATTATTGCCACCCCATGAACTACTGCTTCTTCAGTGAATAGATATGTACAAAATCACAAGGTATTACACAATTTATTGTCTCCCGATAGCAATTCAGATTTGTGATTGACCTGGCAATAAGTTGGATCTAATGGCAGATGCTGAACAAGTTCTCATGTATTGCACTGGCCGGAGTAGCAACCGAGTATCTTCTGTATGGATACGCCGAAGGAGGACTAGATGACGTTAACAAGGTTTTCCGGCATTTAGTTTACTTACGTTCTAAGTTGACAAAACATCATGTAACCCAATCCTCTAATTATCTGCTCTGCACTTTCGTGTTTCTTCCATTAACAGCTGGATGGACTGTTCAAGAGCCTGGGATTCACCCAGAACAAAGCTGATTCACAGGTGAGGTGGGCTGTGCTAAACATCGTTCTGATCCTGCGCCGCCATGAAAAAGCTAGATCGAAGCTTAAGGAGGCAATGTCTTCTGGGAGGTCAGTTGGATCTTGCATCGAGGTCATAGAAGAGAACATAAACCCCGAGGATATTTGATAGCTGGTGGGAACTCTGAACACTGAAGACAGTGCACACTGGTGCTGGACCATACAGATTGCAGCGGTATAAACCTTTGTGGTGTATTTGTCTTTGTACTGTATATTCAGTTTGTAATTTGACAATGGAGGCTGAGTCTACAATTTTTTGGCCTCGACTACAACGCAGAAACACAGTTGGTAATCGGTGCGACGCTGTAACCCCCCAAAGCATTAACCAAACGGAGGTTGGACTTGATTTTCAGATAACAATTCTAATGTAGTACAGTTCCGTTGACACCCGGAAATGTTTGAATTGAAGTTAATCGCCAATTCTACTTCTCATGGGACTGCAAAATGGTGGTGGTGAATTCCATTTTATCTATGGTTTAAGGTGTTTTCAGTGTAGACTGTGTTGCAGTGACAACAATAGTAGTAGACAATAATTTGGGTATCTGTGTTGCAGTGACAAAAATAGTAGGCAAAAATTTGTGCTCTTAGCCTCACCATTTTCGGATTGGTGAGCAGAAGATGGGGGAAATAATAACGTACAACAAAGGGGCAACCATAGTACAGAAGCAGCGGAGCAATGATCATTTTCTAAATTTCTAAATGTTAATGTTCTTATCCTATATTATTATGCAAAGAATAGACATGAAATATGTTTGTTGAACGTTCGGTTTTTAGTCGCTGTGTGGCAAGCTGCACACCATCAAATGCGCCGTAATCTGTTGCTTGATGTGGCACGTCCTGCATGATCATTGTTGTAGCTGAACCACCAGGGCGTCGCGCTTCACATAAATCGCAGGGACATGGCGCATCGAAGAATAAATTGTATAACAGCACATGATTTGGAAACCTTTTAGATTCTATACCATTTCTTGTGGTGTATGTAGTCTCTGTATGCTGAATCAGGTACGTAACTGAGCATGCATCCTAATCCTGATCATGGCATTGGAGAAGGCTCCTTTGAGCACTTCGGCAGGTTGAATTGTACTCTTCGCTCCGCAAAGTCTGGTGGCCGCTGGTATACAACTGAAGCCGCATGAATCAAGATGCCGGCAGTCAGACCCCAGATTACATACGTCTTGTCACCTTTCTCATAATCAAAGTGGTGAAGTGTGAACGCCTGCCCCATCCATTCTCGCTCCTCAGATCTCCTGCGCTCATCCTGACAAAGGGATCCAAGGGAAAACGGCTTTCAGTACATTCTAAGATTTCAAGAAAAAAATAAGAAATTTCTTGTGCCACTACTGCTGCGTAAGATCTATCATAGTTAGCTACTATGGCTAAGTATTTTTCAGTATACATATTATTGTAGCACAATACGTCACACAGCATGGTAATTCATGTGGTTCACTTCTTTCCAGTTGACTGGTCATTTTCACGGTAAATTGCAAATATCATGAACATGCAACCCAGGCTTACATAAGTACCATAGCCTAAAAGCCTAAATAAAGATTGTATATAGCCCATTAATTAGCATGTGAAAACATACTGATAGCACTGACCTTGAGGAACATCTCTAGGGGTACATCAAAAATGTCGTCCACCTCATCAACATTAAGGACAGGTTTGAAAGCCTGTATATCTGAGAGTATGCCAACAACAGGAACAACTACCAGAAGATGCTGCCAAAGAAATGGAGAATATTAATCTGATGGAAGTCTATCACTTCAAAACACCAAAACGGTGAGAGGGCACGAGACAAAACAAAGGGAGCTCCTGGCCTAAGGCCTATGTCTTAGCCATTTTACTACAATGAATTCAGTGATAAAACCAGGCTTCCTCTGCAGCAGGTGATATGCATTTCAATTCTATATTATTCATCGATAAATTAGCATTATTTTCTTCTATATATTTCACATAAACGTCATGTAATGAAATGGCAGAATTAAAGTAATCTTCAGAGGCATGTGACAAGTGCGGTGAAAGGCAACATGTGTTACATAACATCAAAAACAGTGCCTAGATTGTAACGCAATCCTTAGTGCAATCAATTCCTAAACAAGACCATTAAGAATGCAAAAATGATCACGTGCACCACCTTGAAAAGCAAAAGATAACATATACGACCTAAACAAGCTGCCTAGCCCCAAGTTAAATTGTGGTACACTTTTGGTCCATTTCAAATTAGTCAATTTTTCATCTTTCAGATTAATGTTTCACTTGCTATGCAACTTTCCAAGAGAGCTCGTGACATTAATTTTGAGATATGAAAAGGACAAAAAGATAACATTCTATTTGACAAAAGAGGACTGTAAAGAACAGCCTGCTACATGACCCTCAAGACATCTATAAGTAATAAGCATATCCTAAATCTTAGCTGCATGCATGCGTTTTTTCGAAGTCTAAGAAGAAGGAAAAAAACTAGCATGCCTTTCAGTGATGCACTTAAATAATCTGTCCTGCTGTACGATGTGATCTTTTTAGTAGGGGTATAAGCGAGAACCCATAGACATTTTACCTTGGACAAGAAGTGCTCAAGCGAGGAGACGACAGTGACCAAGGTTGGATCAAGCCCAATCTCCTCCTTTGCCTCCCTTAATGCCGTTGCTGCATCATCAGCATCACCCTCCTCTGCCTTTCCTCCGGGCAATGCAACCTCCCCTGCAAATCTCAATTGGGGAAAACAAAATCAGACAGGGTTTATCAAGCTCGTGTCTGGGTTGGCATCCATTTGTTAACCTGATTGTTCAAATATAAAAGCTAAGACAAGCCAAACCAGCGCTGAACAGAGAGCTAGGTTAAAAATCTAAATTTTCTTGTAAGAATATTGGGTATTCGTAGGAACCTTTAGATTTTTGCAGTATATTATGGAACTTGTAGCCTTTTCTGGGGGAAAATTTTCATATACACTAAAATGTATCAAATGGCGACTATTAAATTAGAATGATGTAGAATGCATATTTACCAAGGGACTATCAGATTTTATATACCAAGGGATTTCTCCAAATCGCTCCGCGCTGACCAAAACCTCAAGACCAGCATACGTGTGCTTAGCCCATGTACATAACAAGTTCTGAATATAGGCCACTGTACTTACCTGGTCTAATAAGAGACAAAACATCATGGTAGCATAAACTAACTGAACACCATGGTAGCATACCTACTCGCAAGGAATAATTTTTAAGAGCTTGCTAGAAGAACCGGGAGCCAATGAATTAAGATTGATGATAAACAACAGTCGTTACACACAGTTTACTATATTAAAACCCGTATGGGCTCAGCAGTACAAACATCTGAATTCTGAATGCTGCTAAACACCAACGCTTTCTACTAGATTCTGCTTCAACTTCCAACCAGAAGCCGAATTCTTCACTTGAATTCCCCTTGATAAAATTCGGAGAAGTACAAAAGCGAAATAGCAATTCAGACACCTATGGGCCGTAAAATGGAACCTGAAAGCGAAATGTAGGATGCTTCAGCCCCTGAACCCCAACTTGCGCATACACCGACATTCCCCTAAATTTTTTTACCGGGGCGCCACGATTCGGATCGATCAAAAGCTGCCACGAAGAAGCGAGCGAGCTGCTCACCGGAGTGGGTGGAGAGTGAGGAAGCGCGCTTGGTGAGGAGGACACGCAGCTCGCCGGCAGCGTCGTGGAAGAGGCAGACCAGCACGGCGGCTCTCCGCGGCTGAAACAGGTTGGCTGCGGCGGGGGTCGCCGCTGTGGAGGGATCGCCGGAGTAAGGGGAGGGAGGCGCCTGGTGGAGCCTAAGCCGTCGGATGAGAGCCTCGATGCTCGTGCGCTCCTTCTCCATGGAAGCTTTGAGGGATAGATCGGAGGTGTTGGGCCGCTTGAGCTTGCTGCTTTTTTTCCTCACAAAAACCCGCAGCGCGTTTGGTTGTTTAAGGGAGGGATTGGGAATTTATGAGAGGGAGTTGTATGAGGGATTATGCTTGGCAAGTGGACTATTAGTTCTAATCCCACGTTTGGTGTGGGGTGAGAATTATATGTGGGAATAATTCTAATGAACAATGGAGAAAGAAGGAGACACACAAATGTTGAAACAAAATCGTAACATGTGAAGGCAAAAAAAAGAGTAGAAAAGGGAAATAGATATGCATCGGTTTGTGAAGGAAAGATAAACGAATCAAACTTTATTACGTAGCAAAATCAGATGGGCTACACGCTGCTGGCTGCCCCTCTTGCATGAGATGTGCTTGTGCTTGGCATTGCATCTGCAGATTAGTAAACAGTTAGAGCTGGCCGATTTATTTGGAGGAAAAATGATGTCGCTGCAAGTAGGATTTCCGTGGAGTTTTTTTCTTTCTTTGTGGGAGGTGGGCCAATAAATCTGTAACAATTTTCTTCCAGGCGCCAACTCCCATTCCTTTGCGGAATTACCAGGGTCCCTCCAAGGAAGAGATTGATGGGAGTTGGGCCTCCTAATTCCCCTTCCCCTTACCTTGTTAATTCCCAAGTCCATGAACCAATCAAGAGATTTTTAGACCCAGCCACCTTAAATTCCCATTCCCTAGCTCCAACTCCCCCCAAACAAACAGGCTGACGAAACACAAGCGAGCACTAATCCAACACACATGAAAAAAATTGCTAGATGTAAAATTTACATCATTATACATCATTAAAAAACACCAAACTCCAAAAACTAGTGCTCCAATAGATGATGTAAAACTAGTTCAACTACTACATCATTGCAAACATAATTCAAACATAGCAAATTCATTTGAAGCAAACACAGTTTAAACTATTTTTTTTGTTTTGGAAATGGAGACGTACCCTCGGCCTCTGCATCATAATGATGCATGCAACAATCTTATTAATAATTCACGAAGTAGCATAAAGTCATAAAAGTATTACAGCTCGCAAGTGGAGCGAAACAAAATAAAAAATAAAAGTACATGCTGACAATCACAACTGATACTGCAATATGAAGGATAATCTTCCTAGACTCCTATCCTATTATGCGACCGCCATCCGAACCGGTTGAATATAGCCCGTGCTACCATCTCCAACTGGTTGCATCCAGTAACCAAAGGCTCCCTGGAGTCCATAGGAGTAAGGACCACGCACGGATCCATGCGGTAGCTCTGAAGATAACCTGCAAGAAAGTTAAAGTGTGTTGTCTGTTAAAAATCATACCATTCCTACAGTTCCATATAACCCACATAAGTGCACATATTCCAATCCAAATACAAGCGGCGGTAGTATGCTCAACCCTAGCTAACCACGTTCCAAACAACGACTCAATGTCAACCGGAGGATTAATGTTGAAGACTATATGAATCGTTCTCCAAAGCAATTTGGCGAGTGGACATTCAAGGAATAAATATTGTATTGTTTCATCATGATCACAAAAACAACACCGCGAACTACCTACTCATCGCCTCTTGATTAAGTTGTCCTTGGTGAGTATTACTTACTTGTGAACGAACCACATAAAGATTTTAATACGCAAGGAGACCTTAACCCTCCAAATATGCAACGATCTTGAGATTGGACCAGAATTAATCAAATCCATATAAAAAGATTTCACCGTAAACACCCCATTTTTGGCTAATTTTCATTGCGTCGAATCGGGCTGGTCGGAGAGTTGAACATCTATCAATCTCCGAACCAAGTGCATCCAGGCAGTCCATCGCTCATCAACTAACGCACGTCTGAACTGAATATTCAAGGGAGTCATTTGAAAAACTGCGCCTACGTAATCCTCCTTACATTGCACAATGTTATAAAGGGTGGGATATTGTACGGCCAGAGGCATCTCTCCTAACCACGTATCCTTCCAAAATCTTGTTGACATCCCATTACCAACCAAGAATTTGACCCTACGAAAGAACAAGTCCTTCGTTCTCATAAGTCCCTTCCAAAATGGCGAGTCAGTTGGTCTCATGGTAATTTGGGTGACCGTTTTCGACTATAAATACTTATTGCGCAGAATTTGTGCCCACATGCCCTCTGACTCTATCTCTAACCTGTAGAGCCATTTGCTCATAAAGCATTTATTCTTAATTTCTAAGTTCTCAATGTTGGGGAACACAGTATTTCAAAAAATTTCCTACGATCATGCAAGATCTATCTAGGAGATGCATAGCAACGAGAGGGGAGAGTGTGTCTACGTACCCTCGTAGACCGAAAGCGGAAGCGTTAAGTAACGCGGTTGATGTAGTCGAACGTCTTCGCGATCCAACCGATCAAGTACCGAACGCACGGCACCTCCGCGATCTGCACACATTCAGCTCGGTGACGTCCCTCGAACTCTAGATCCAGCTGAGGCCGAGGGAGAGTTTCGTCAGCACGATGGTGTGTTGATGGTGATGATGAAGTTACCGACGCAGGGCTTCGCCTAAGCACTACGACAATATGACCGAGGTGAAAATCTGTGGAGGGGGCACCGCACACGGCTAAAACAATTGTCAACTTGTGTGTTTTAGGGTGCCCCTGTCCCCGTATATAAAGGAGCAAGGGGGAGGCTGGCCGGCCCTATAGGGCGCGCCCAAGGGGGGCAATCCTACTCCTAGTAGGAGTTGGATTCCCCCCTTTCCTAGTCCTACTAGGAGAAGAAGGAAGGAGAGGGGAAGGAGAAGGAAGGAGGGGGCGCCGCCCCTCCCCCTAGTCCAATTTGGACTAGGACCATGGGGGGGGCAGCCCTTGGATGCTCCCTCTCTCTCCCTTAGGGCCCAATAAGGCCCATAACTCCCCTGGTGGTTCCGATAACCCTTCGGGCACTCCGATATTTATCCGATGACCCTCGAAACTATTCCGGTGTCCGAATATAGTCATCCAATATATCAATATTTATGTCTTGACCATTTCGAGACTCCTCATCATGTCCGTGATCTCATCCGAGACTCCGAACTACCTTCGGTACATCAAAACACATAAACTCATAATACAGATCGTCATCGAACGTTAAGCGTGCGGACCCTATGGGTTCGAGAACTATGTAGACATGACCGAGACTCATCTCGGTCAATAACCAATAGCGGAACCTGGATGCTCATATTGGTTCCTACATATTCTACGAAGATCTTTATCGGTCAAACTGCATAACAACACATGTTGTTTCCTTTGTCATCGGTATGTTACTTGCCCGAAATTCGATCGTCGGTATCATCATACCTAGTTCAATCTCGTTACCGGCAAGTCTATTTACTCGTTCCGTAATGCATCATCCCGTAACTAACTCATTAGTCACATTGCTTGCAAGGCTTATAATGATGTGCATTACCGAGAGGGCCCAGAGATACCTCTCCGATATTCGGAGTGACAAATCCTAATCTTGATCTATGCCAACTCAACAAACACCATTGGAGACACCTGTAGAGCATCTTTATAATCACCCATTTACGTTGTGACGTTTGATAGCACACTAAGTGTTCCTCCGGTATTCGGGAGTTGCATAATCTCATAGTCATAGGAACATGTATAAGTTATGAAGAAAGCAATAGCAATAAACTAAACGATCATAGTGCTAAGCTAACGGATGGGTCAAGTCAATCACATCATTCTCTAATGATGTGATCATGTTCATCAAATGACAACTCATGTCCATGGCTAGGAAACTTAACCATATTTGATTAACGAGCTAGTCAAGTAGAGACATACTAGTGACACTCTGTTTGTCTATGTATTCACACATGTACTAAGTTTCCGGTTAATACAATTCTAGCATGAATAATAAACATTTATCATGATATAAGGAAATATAAATAACAACTTTATTATTGCCTCTAGGGCATATTTCCTTCACTCAATACCAAGACCCCCTAGTCTTTTGGTCGGCAAAGGATATCCCATCGCGCGAGATGGTATTTCCTTTTGGCCTCATTAGACTGCCAGAAGAACCGAGATCTGAAGAAATCAAGTCACTTCCAAACCCCTTTCGGAATTTCGAAGAATGATAGCAGGAACATCGGCATACTAGTCAGTACCGAGTTAATCAACACTAGCCGACCTCCATATGACAAAAGCTTGCCCTTCCAGCAGCTAAGCTTTTTTTCAATTCGATATTTGATACACTTCCATTCTTTATTGGATAACTTACGGTCATGAATCGGTATGCCCAAATAACTAAATGGTAGAGAACCTAATTCACACCCGAATAATTGTCTATAAGTGTCTTGCTCGTCTTTGGCCTTCCCAAAGCAAAACAACTCGCTCTTGTGAAAGTTTATCTTTAAACCAGACAATAGTTTGAAGAGACATAAAATAAGTTTCATATTACGCACCTTAGCAATGTCATGTTCCATGAATAAGATAGTGTCGTCAGCATACTGTAAGATGGATACTCCTCCATCGACCAGGTGAGGAACTAACCCCTCCACATGACCATGCTGCTTGGCCCTGCCAATAAGAATGGCCAACATATCGGCCACTATATTAAACAAGAGAGGAGACATGGAATCCCCTTGTATCAACCCCTTGTGTGTCTGAAAGTAATGACCGATATCATCGTTAACCTTGATTCCGACACTACCCTTCTGGATTTGGGAACCCACTTGGTTCCGCCAGGCCTCACTAAATCCTTTCACGCGCATTGCCTGCTGGAGGAAAGGACACTTAACTTTATCATATGCCTTCTCAAAATCCACTTTGAAGATAACCCCATCTAGTTTCTTCGAGTGAATCTCATGTAGCGTTTCATGCAAAATGACCACCTCTTCAAGTATGTCTCGCCCTGGCATGAACGTTGTCTGGCTCGGTTGTACCACTGAATGAGCAATTTGTGTCAATCTGTTGGTACCAACCTTTGTGAATATTTTGAAACTCACGTTAAGAAGACATATGGGCCTGAATTGTTCGATCCGAACTGCCTCTTCTTTCTTTGGCAACAGCGTAATCATACTGAAGTTAAGATGAAACAACTCTAAATGACCGTTAAAGAAATCATGAAACATAGGCATAAGATCATCCTTAATAATATGCCAACATTTCTTATAGAATTCAGATAGAAACCCATCTGGTCCCGATGCTTTATTTGATTTCATTTGTGAGATTGCATCCAGAACCTCTTTCTCAGTAAACGGTGCAGATAGAATATCATTCTCCTCTGCCTGTATTCGAGGTATATCTCCAATAACAGATTCATCTAGAGCCACCGTGCTTGTTTCTGGAGGCCCAAAAAATTGTTTATAGTAATTAGAGATATAGGCTTTCAAATTCTGATGCCCCACAATTGTCCCCTCGTCCTGTTCAAGATGTATGATTTTCTTCTTCCTATGTTTACCATTCGCAATCATATGGAAGAATTGTGTATTGTCATCCCCTTGGACAACCTTAAGCACTTTAGCACGCAATGCCCACTTGAGCTCCTCCTCTCTCAGGAGAGCTCGTAAGCCTTACTCAGCACCGGACTTGGAGCTTTGCTCATTAACCATAAGAAGGTTACCTTTAGCTTTTAAATCTAGCGCTTCAATTAATTGAGTGAGTCGCTCTTTTTTTGTTTGTATATCCCACTCTCGTTTCTGGCCCAACCTCGCAAAAACTGTCTGAGATGTCTAATTTTATTTTGCCATCTCTCAATACTAGTTCTTCAACTAACAGGCTTCGCTCATTCGTGTGCAATGATCTCCAAAAAGTTTTCTTTCTCGAACCAACCTAGTTCGAAAGAGAAAGTATTTTTGTTCGCAACATGTGTAGCCTCTCCCGAGTCTACAAGAAGTGGTGTGTGGTCGGAGATCGCTCTCTGCATCACATGAACCGACACCAAAGGGTACTTTTGTTCCCATTCCACACTATCGAGTACCCTATCCAACTTCTCATAAGTCGGAGTGGGAAACGAATTGGCCCATGTAAATTGTCTATCGGTGAGCTCAATTTCTTTCAAATTAAGACCCTCGATAATCATGTTAAACATCATAGACCAACATCCATCAAAATTGTCATTATTCTTTTCATCTCTCCTCCAAATTATATTAAAGTCCCCACCGACTAGGATTGGCAGAGTTTCATCTCCACAAATCCGCACGGATTCGGCTAAAAAATCTGGTTTGAGTTTAGGTTGTGCTGCCCCATATATAGCCACAAGAGACCATCGGAAACCATCCAATTTTGATCTCACCCGAAACTTGACCGCTAAATCTCCCCAAACCATGTTAAGCACCTCAAGTGTTTCACACTGAACCCATAGTAATATCCCACCGGATCTTCCTCTAGGAGGTAAGACATGCCAGTCAAAATCAATTCCTCCGGATAGAGTTCCAAGGAACGGTGAGGTAAAGTTATATCGTCGTGTTTCCAATAGCGCAATAAAATCTAATTGTTACTCTATCGTTGTCTCAGCCAAGGACCTTCGTTTAGCCAAGTCAGCTAGACCTCTGCTATTCCAAAAGATTCCTTTCATAAGTCATCATGGAATTTTTTCTTAAGCTTAACCCTAGCACTTCTACGAACCGCCGAAGCAGGATAAATTTTCCGTTTCCAGGGTCGCTTGGGCTTCTCCCCATCACCCTTCGGGAACGTTGGATCGGCAGAACATGAGACAGTACGCTCCATCATTAGAGGCTCTAAAGTGTTCGTAGTCTCTGGCCCCTCCTCATCTTCGGCCTCCGCACTAGGCAAGAGATTATTACAAATGTTTTCAAGAGCAACCATTCCTAAATTTTTCATGTCATCGTCATTCATAGGTTTGACAGATGCAAGATTTCGAATTATTTATGAAGCCCGCTCCGCTTCCAAGTCTAAAAGATCATTTATGGATTTCGCAACCTCCTTCTCATTTGAACCCAAAGATATACCTAAGTCGTTTGCCTTATCAACTAGTTCATGCTCTGTGAAATGCATAATTGAACAACTCTTATCGAACGACATACATGTAGTTGCCTCGACATCACAAAGCATGGCCGCCCTCTTGGCGCATGCAAGCTGCAGGTCATCAGCATCCGACTGTCCCTGGATCCGGTTGCTGACGCGCCTGCTAACCGTCACCGGATCCGTGATCCCACCGAAAGCGATAAGCTCCTCCGCCGTCCTCTCCCGAGGCGTATGCACCGACTCCCACACCCTTCCCTTAGTGTCGGTGAAGAAGGGCAGGGCACGATCGAGCGGGTATCGCCCACGGTAGTAATGGGGGAAGGAGATCATGGAGCCACCTGCTTGATAGTCCCACTCCCCCCTCACCATCACAACGGCGTGGCCTCCGTCCATGCTGCTCGGTGGAGTCCCGCGAAGAGGGGAAGTCGCGGGCCTCCTGCCCGCGCCCCTCCCCCGGCCCCCTCTGAACCTCCAGAGGAGAGAGGGCACCGCGGACCACCTGTCCGGGCCCTTCCCTCGAGAAGCTCGAGGCCATCGCATGTGAGCGGGCGTTACTGTCCTCCTGCCCACGCCCCCCACTCACGGCCAGCTCGCTAGTGCCCACTGCTACCTCTTGAGCACTGCGTTGGTTTTCCCCAAAGAGGAAGGGATGATGCAGCAAAGTAGCGTAAGTATTTCCCTCAATTTTTGAGAACCAAGGTATCAATCCAGTAGGAGGCTACGCGCGAGTCCCTCGCACCTGCACAAAACAAATAAGTCTCGCAACCAACGCGATAAGGGGTTGTCAATCCCCACACGGCCACTTACGAGAGTGAGATCTGATAGATATGATAAGATAATATTTTTGGTATTTTTGTGATAAAGATGCAAAGTAAAATAAAAGCAAAGTAAAAAGCAAAGGAAATAACTAAGTAGTAGGAGATTAATATGATGAAGATAGACCCGGGGGCCATAGGTTTCACTAGTGGCTTCTCTCGAGAGCATAAGTATTCTACGGTGGGTGAACAAATTACTGTTGAGCAATTGACAAAACTGAGCATAGTTATGAGAATATCTAGGTATGGCCATGTATATAGGCATCACGTCCGAGACAAGTAGACCGACTCCTGCCTGCATCTACTACTATTACTCCACTCATCGACCGCTATCCAGTATGCATCTAGAGTATTAAGTTAATGAAAAAAAGAGTAACACCTTAAGCAAGATGACATGATGTAGAGGGATAAACTCATGCAATATGATGAAAACCCCATCTTGTTATCCTCGATGGAAACAATACAATACGTGCCTTGCTGCCCCTACTGTCATTGGGAAAGGACACCGCAAGATTGAACCCAAAGCTAAGCACTTCTCCCATTGCAAGAAAGATCAATCTAGTAGGCCAAACCAAACTGATAATTCGAAGAGACTTGCAAAGATAACCAATCATACATAAAAGAATTCAGAGAAGATTCAAATATTGTTCATAGACAGACTTGATCATAAACCCACAATTCATCGGTCTCAACAAACACACCGCAAAAAGAAGATTACATCGAATAGATCTCCACAAGAGAGGGGGAGAACATTGTATTGAGATCCAAAAAGAGAGAAGAAGCCATCTAGCTACTAACTATGGAGCCGTAGGTCTGAGGTGAACTACTCACACTTCATCGGAGGGGCTATGGTGTTGATGTAGAAGCCCTCCGTGATTGATGCCCCCTCCTGCGGAGCTCCGGAACAGGCCCCAAGATGGGATCTCGTGGATACAGAAAGTTACGCGGTGGAATTAGGGTTTTGGCTCCGTCTCTGATCGTTTGGGGGTACGTAGGTATATATAGGAGGAAGGTGTACGTCGGTGGAGCAACAGGGGGCCCACGAGGGTGGAGGGTGCGCTTGGGGCGGTAGGCGCGCCCCTACCTCGTGGCCTCCTCTTTCGTGTCTTGACGTAGGGTCCAAGTCTCCTGGGTCTTGTTTGTTGAGAAAATCACCTTCCCGAAGGTTTCTTCCCGTTTGGACTCCATTTGATATTCCTTTTCTTCGAAACCCTAAAACAGGCAAAAAACAGCAATTTTGGGCTGGGCCTCCGGTTAATAGGTTAGTCCCAAAAATAATATAAAAGTGGATAATAAATCCCAATAATGTCCAAAATAGTAGATAATGTATCATGGAGCAATCAAAAATTATAGATACGTTGGAGACGTATCAAGCATCCCCAAGCTTAATTCCTGCTCGTCCTCGAGTAGGTAAATGATAAAAACAGAATTTTTTTATGCGGAGTGCTACTAGGCATAATTTTAATGTAATTCTTCTTAATGTGGTATGAATATTCAGATCCGAAAGATTCAAGACAAAAGTTCATATTGACATAGAAATAATAATACTTCAAGCATACTAACTAAGCAATTATGTCTTCTCAAAATAACATGGCCAAAGAAAGTTCATCCCTACAAAATCATATAGTTTAGTCATGCTTCATTTTCGTCACACAAGAATGCTCTCATCATGCACAACCCCGATGACAAGCCAAGCAATTGTTTCATACCTTAGTAATCTCAAACCTATAAACTTTCACGCAATATATGAGCGTGAGCCATGGACATAGCACTATGGGTGGAATAGAATATAATGAGGGGGTTATGTGGAGAAGACAAAAAAGGAGAAAGTCTCACATCAACGAGGCTAATCAATGGGCTATGGAGATGCCCACCGATTGATGTTAATGCAAGGAGTAGGGATTGCCATGCAATGGATGCACTAGAGCTATAAATGTATGAAAGCTCAACAAAAGAAACTAAGTGGGTGTGCATCCAACTTGCTTGCTCACGAAGACCTAGGGCACTTGAGGAGGCCCATTGTTGGAATATACAAGCCAAGTTCTATAATGAAAATTCCCACTAGTATATGAAAGTGACAAAACAAGAGACTCTCTATCATGAAGATTACAGTGCTACTTTGAAGCACAAGTGTGGCAAAGGATAGTAACATTGTCCCTTCTCTCTTTTTCTCTCATTTTTCATTTTTTTATTTGGCCTTTCTCTATTTTATATATGTCCTTTCTCTTTTTTCTCTTTTTTTATAATTCCTCACTTGGTACAATGCTCTAGAAAATGATGATCATCACACTTCTATTTATTTACAACTCAATGATTACAACTCGATACTAGAACAAAAGATGACTCTATATGAATGCCTCCGGCGGTGTACCGGGATATGCAATGGACCAGGAGTGACATGTATGAAAGAATTATGAACGGTGGCTTTGCCACAAATACTATTTCAACTACATGATCATGCTAAGCAATATGACAATAATGAATGTGTCATGATAAACGGAAAGTTGCACGGCAATATATCTAGGAATGGCTATGGAAATGCCATAATAGGTAGGTATGGTGGCTGTTTTAAGGAAGATATAAGGAGGTTTGTGTGTGAAAGAGCGTATCATATCACGGGGTTTGGATGCACCGGCGAAGTTTGCGCCAACTCTCAATGTGAGAAAGGGCAATGCACGGTACCGAAGAGGCTAGCAAGGATGGAAGGGTGAGAGTGCGTATAATCCATGGACTCAACATTAGTCATAAAGAACTCACATACTTATTGCAAAAATCTACAAGTCATCAAAAACCTCGGCCCTACGCGCATGCTCCTAGGGGGATAGATTGGTAGGAAAAGACCATCGCTCGTCCCCGACCGCCACTCATAAGGAGGACAATCAAATAACACCTCATGTTTCAAATTTGTTACATAACGTTTAGCATACGTGCATGCTACGGGACTTGCAAACTTCAACACAATCATTTCTCAATTTCACAATTACTCAACTAGCACGACTTTGATATTATTACCTCCATATCTCAAAACAACCATCAAGCATCAAACTTCTCTTAGTATTCAAAACACTCATAAGAAAATTTTACAAATCTTGAATACCTAGCATAATAGGATTTTAAGTAAATTACCATGCTATTTAAGACTCTCAAAATAATCTAAGTGAAACATGAGAGATCAATAGTTTCTATGAAACAAATCCACCACCGTGCTCTAAAAGATATAAGTGAAGTACTAGAGCAAAACTATATAACTCAAAAGATATAAGCGAAGCACATAGAGTATTCTAACAAACTCCAAATCATGTATGGCTCTCTCAAAAGGTGTGTACAGCAAGGATGATTGTGGTAAACTAAAAAGTAAATACTCAAATCATACAAGACGCTCCAAGCAAAACACATATCATGTGGCGAATAAAAATATAGCTCCAAGTAAGGTTACCGATAGAAGTAGATGAAAGAGGGGATGCCTTCCGGGGCATCCCCAAGCTTTGGCTTTTAGGTGTCCTTAGATTATCTTGGGGGTGCCATGGGCATCCCCAAGCTTAGGCTCTTTGAGGGAGTCCTGGATTAGGGGGTGTTCGGGTAGCCGGACTATACCTTCAGCCGGACTCCAGGACTATGAAGATACAAGATTGAAGACTTCGTCCCGTGTCCGGATGGGACTTTCCTTGGCGTGGAAGGCAAGCTTGGCGATGCGGATATTCAAGATGTCCTACCATTGTAACCGACTTTGTGTAACCCTAACCCTCTCCGGTGTCTATATAAACCGGAGGGTTTTAGTCCGTAGGACAACTTCATCATACAACAACCATACCATAGGCTAGCTTTTAGGGTTTAGCCTCCTTGATCTCGTGATAGATCTACTCTTGTACTACCCATATCATCAATATTAATCAAGCATGACATAGGGTTTTACCTCCATCAAGAGGGCCCAAACCTGGGTAAAACATCGTGTTCCTTGCCTCCTGTTACCATCCGTCCTAGACGCACAGTTCGGGACCCCCTACCCAAGATCCGCCGGTTTTGACACCGACATTGGTGCTTTCATTGAGAGTTCCTCTGTGCCGTCGCTTTTAGGCCCGATGGCTCCTTCGATCATCAACAACGATGCAGTCCAGGGTGAGACTTTTCTTCCCGGACAGATCTTCGTCTTCGGCGGCTTCGCACTACGGGCCAAGTCGCTTGGCCACCTTGAGCAGATCGAAAGCTACGCCCCTGGCCATCAGGTCGGGTTTGGAAGCCTAAACTACACGGCTGACATCCGCGGGGACTTGATCTTCGATAGATTCGAGCCACAGCCAAGCGCGCCGCACTGTCTCGATGGGCATGATATAGCTCTGCCGCCGAACAGCGCCTTGGAGGCCGCACACGCATCGGTTCCGACCATTGATTCGGAGCCTACTGCGCCGATTGAGGATCAGCGGTTGGACGTTGCCTCAGGGGCTACGATCTCAGAGGCGATCGAGCCGAACTCCAGCCCCGCACTCCGCATGGCCCGTGACTCCGAGGAGCCAGATTCCTTTCCGAACTCCGAGCCCCCCGCGCCCCTGCCGATCGAATCCGATTGGGCGCCGATAATGGAGTTCACCGCCGCAGACATCTTTCAGCACTCGCCCTTCGGCGACATCCTAAATTCGCTAAAGTCTCTCTCTTTATCAGGAGAGCCCTGGCCGGACTACGATCAGCAAGGATGGGATTCGGATGATGAAGAAATTCAAAACCCACCCACCACCCACTTCATAGCCACTGTCGACGACTTAACCAACATGCTCGACTTCGACTCCGAAGACATCGACGGTATGGACGATGATGCAGGAGACAACCAAGAACCAACGCCTATAGGGCATTGGACAACCACCTCATCTCACGATGTGTACATGGTGGATACCCCTAAAGGAAGCAACAACGAGGAAAGCGGGGATGGAAAGAGGGTTCGATCTCTCAAAAAACAATCAAAGCGTCGGCGTAAACACCGACCCAAGCCCCGCCTCGATAAAGACCCAACCATAGAGCAGGATGAGCCGGTAGACGACGAGCATGCCTTAGAGCAACCGTCCCAACAGGACAACCCGGATAGAGAAACCGAACATCCCTCCCCCGGCGAAAATGGCATTCCGGACGACCCTACACCGGACAAGCCCACGAAGCAGAAGAACCTCCACAAACGGCTCGTTGCAACCGCACGCAACCTGAAAAAGCAGAAGTGGAAGCTAAAAACTACGGAAGATGCACTCAGGATCAGATGGAGTAAAGTAATCAATACCGCAGACAAATACGGCGACAGTCGCCGCACTAAAAGCTATCCAAAGAGAAAGCTACTGCCTGAATTCGACGAGGAGGCCTTAGAGCCCTCGCATTCCAAAAGTGAGAAAGCCACACGGTCGGATAGACGACCCCATGGCCAGCATAAAGCGGCAAGTAGCGCCGCACTTAAGCCGGCATGCGACCCACTTAAGGATTCGCATCATGGCCCAGCCAGGTCCATTTACAGGCCAAGAAAGCAAGCTCTCGTAAGCAATGCAATAAAGCCATTATCAGAATAAGGCACACCCAAATACAGGGGTGCCACACACCCTCCTATGTTTCACCGATGAGGTCCTGGATTATGAATTTCCAGCGGGATTCAAACCCGTAAACATAGAGGCATATGATGGAACAACAGACCCTGGAGTCTGGATCGAGGATTATATCCTCCACATACATATGGCTAGAGGAGATGATCTCCACGCCATAAAATACTTACCCCTCAAGCTTAAAGGGCCAGCCCGGCATTGGCTCAAAAGCCTTCCTGAAAACACAATCGGAAGTTGGGAAGAGCTCGAGGACGCTTTCCGAGCAAATTTTCAAGGGACCTATGTCCGCCCTCCGGATGCAGACGATCTTAGTCACATAACTCAACAGCCCGGAGAGTCAGCTCGACAATTCTGGAATAGATTTATTACTAAAAAGAATCAGATAGTCGACTGTCCGGACGCTGAAGCCTTAGCGGCTTTCAGGCATAATGTCCGAGACGAATGGCTCGCCAGACACCTCGGCCAAGAAAAGCCAAGAACAATGGCCGCACTAACAAGCCTCATGACCCGCTTTTGCGCAGGAGAGGACAACTGGTTGGCAAGATGCAGCACCAGTGACCCAAGTACATCCGAAACTAGGGATGGAAACGGAAAACCGCGACGCAATAAGGATCGTCGCCGGACTAAGGAAAAAAGTCCGAAGAGCACGACAGTCAACGCTGGATTCAAAAGCTCACGACAGAATCAGAAAAAGCCGCCCCTCCAAGATAACAGGGACGACCTATCCAACCTAAACAAAATCTTGGATAGGATATGTCAAATACACAGCACTCCCGGAAAGCCTGCTAACCATACCCACAGAGATTGTTGGGTTTTCAAACAATCTGGCAGACTCAACGCCGAACACAAGGGGCTCGACACACCAAGCAAAGACAAGGACGAACCCCAAAAGCAGAGTACCAGGAAACAAAAGAATTTCCCACAAGAAGTAAAAATAGTAAACTTACTCCACATAACAAAATGTGTGGCGCCCATAAAGGTACGCGCCCCATGGCCTATCCCAAAGGAATCCCGCCACTGGTTGTCAAAACCAACCATCTTCGATCATCTGGATTATTCTAGAAGTGTCAGGAACCCAGGCTAGACTGCCCTGGTACTCGATCCAATAATTGGCGGACTCCAGTTTTCAAATGTCCTTATGGACGGTGGCAGCGGACTCAACCTGATATATCAGGACTCAATCCGCCACATGGGGATCGACCCAAAAAGAATTCGCCACAGCAAAACCTCCTTTCAAGGAGTAACGCCAGGTCCGGACACCCATTGCATGGGTTTTCTCTGGCTCGAGGTTATTTTCGGCTCTATCGGATAACTTCCATCGCGAAAAGCTGACTTTCCACATCGTCCCATTCTCAAGCCGCTTTCAAGCACTACTGGGACGCGAAGCTTTCGCCCGCTTTAACGCAATACCGCATTATGCATCTCTTACGCTTAAGATGCCCGGTCCACGCGGCATCATCTCCTTAAAGGGGAAGCAGTGAGAACACCTCCCCCAAGCGGAGGATTGTGCGGCCGCTTTAACAGCCCCACAATACAATGGCTTCACCAGCCAGAACATCAGAACAGGTCATTAAGACCACGGACACGGATAGACGAGTCCGGCACAAAAGTATTGTTGATAAAGGCTTAGTGGCCATATACCCCTGCACTAGGGGCTTCACACGTATAAAATAAGAGACAATAAAGCTCAATTTTTCATCTTTTACTTTACACTTTGTTTATTTCATATAACTTTTGTTCGGCACGCCCCTTTTTCAACTTAGTTGCTCTCTTTTTACGGATGAACGTCGTGCTGCGCCCGTCTAGGATACGGCACAACAGAGACACAGGCGCAGACGTGCAGTAGGGACCCGTTCCAAGGATTCTTTTCAGATTAAGACCCTGCGTAAACCTTTTTTACTGTCTCTTGTTGATACACATCCCCTGGTTCTATGACCAAGGAGGAGGCTGGCGTCTTGGCATGTGGCCACGTCAGAATTCTTGCGCGTACCTGGACACTAGGGGCTTATACCTCAGAGCGTTACCTCGCCCGCTCTCATAAAGACCGAATACCTTAGGGAGTGTTCGGCATCGCGAGTTTGGCCTTATATGCATCAGCTCCGAGTCATGATTTTGGTCAAATGTTGGGTTGCCCGGCTCCTGTGCTCGGCCGCCTTACGTTTCGCTCTATCGGCTAAGGCGGCACCAGGAGAACTACTGCGATTGTGCCCTGGTTCGGCCAGGCGAGCACCTCAGTAGAGAAAGCCGAAAACCGACTGCCATGATATGGCGTGAGACTGGTCAACCACTCGATGACTCTCCGGAATCTGTAGGATTCCTCCGCATTAATGAAGGGCCGTTTCCCGGCCAGGCACATACGCGCTCCGAATTCGAGCGAGTGCAGTCGCCACCAGGGGCTACCTAAATAGTCCCATTGTCAAGCTCCTATGGCTAAGTGAAAGTGTTAAATCATTATAGTCCGGTTGCCTAGCTCGCTGCGCTATCACCTCCTTTGTAGGACCAAGACGTTGGATTAAGTGTGAAAATGCGCCTTCTGTGAGCACCCCTGCACTATGTGCGTGGGGGCTGAAGCCAACGACTGCAATCTTTTAGATTTTGTATATATATATCTTAAAACGGCCGCCCAGGAGGTGTTCCAAATACTTGAAGGCACAAGTATAAAAGGCTACTACAATTCATCAAAATATTGCTTTATAATTACATATGCTATCAGAACATAGCATCCTTCGAGCACTGCATCTCTATTACACGAGCGCCTTCAAGGACTTCCTGAAAATAGTGCTCGGAGGGTACTCGGCTTTTGTCCGAATCTCGGGATGCAACAACGGTGGTCTCCATCTCTGCCCAGTATGTCTTGACACGGGCAAGAGCCATCTGTGCGCCCTCTATGCATGCTGACCTCTTCATCGCATTGATACGTGGCACCGCGTCAAGGAATTGCTGCACCAAGCTGCAATAACTCTTCGGCTCCGATCTCCCCGGCCACAGATGACCCATGACGTACTTCATGGCGAGTCCGGACAATCTATTCAGTTCGGCCCATTGAGCCAGACGATCGTCCACTGCCAGTGGACACTCTGGATTCTGGAACTGCGACCAGAAAAGCCTTTCCACTTCGCGATCTTCTTGATCTCGAAAGTATTCGGTCGCATCAGCAACACTCGCTGCCAAATCCAGATAGGTGTCCTCCGCACTCCACATCCGGTCCAACGGAGCAAACTTCGGATCGCAAAACTTCCTCCGCAGCATAAAGGGCTTTCTAGCCGCAATCTGTCCGGCCTGACGCAGCTCCTCCTTCGCAGCTCTCATCGTAGAGCGAGCGTCCTTGGCATCAACAACGGCCTTCTCTAAGTCCGTCTGTCTCGCCCGGTCTTCTTTCTCAAGAAACTTGCAACGGTCAGCATCACTTTTTAACTTCACGACCATCACGGCCATCTCCTTCTTGCTTCGGCAGTGAGCAGCCTGTTCGGCTCTCAGCTCTTCAAGGGACTTCTCGGTAGCCGCATCACTTTTCCTGGCTTGTTCCTTAGCTCGGGCAAGTTCCGCCCGAAGACTCTCCACGGCGGCCGCACCATCTGCGTCAAGCACACGCATTGTAAGATACTGGCATAAAGCTCCTCTTACCAGATGCCGCCCGAAGAATTGCATACCTTGAGCCTCATCAAGCCGCTCATTGACGAGCGCGATGTCGGCATCTGCCACGTCAAGTTGCCGCTTTAGTTCAGCAAAATCATTAGTTCGGCTCGATTCCGGACACTTCGCCACCTGTATACAAAGGCAACATTTTAGACCTGGGATTATGATCCTCTGCACGCCGTCAATTTTGACAACGCACAGAGTCTCAGGGGCTACTATCTACACAGGGCGCATCTTGTTTATGCGCAACTGACAAAGAAGTACATTATCAAACGTACCTCAAAACCCATCAGCAAACTTCTGACGGCCTCATGCAATCCGCTTCCCGCGGACGAAATCCTT
Source organism: Triticum aestivum (assembly GCF_018294505.1). Lineage (NCBI taxonomy): Eukaryota > Viridiplantae > Streptophyta > Magnoliopsida > Poales > Poaceae > Triticum > Triticum aestivum. Next base: position 552,492,128 of record NC_057812.1, on the reverse strand, counting down.
CCAATCACCGTACCCATCAATGCACGGTGCTCCTCTGAGATAGAAGCTCGCCCAGCAGAATCATCAGCTCCTCCGACCGTGCATCGGACAGTGCCGGACTCGTCCTATGACCTCCATCGAAGGACGGACGCGAAGAACCTTGGGGGACATATGGCTACCTTCCACCCCTGCTGGATTCGGAGAAACCCTCCGCGATGACACCTCAGGGTCGCCCGCCTCGCCAGGCGGTACGGCAGGGGGAGGCGTTCCACTCTCCATCATCTCCAGAAGAAGATCCCCCGAAGACGAGCTCTGCTGAGAAGGGCTGAGGTCCGAGCTACAACGTAAAATTTCGGTTAATCTTCTCAGATAAAAAGCAAGGATTTCTCTCATCCCTCTAAAGGAAAATCTTTCTCTACTTACGGCTCGCTGGAGGGCTGATCCCTTTGAGGGCATAGTTCGGCCGAGGATCTCCCCGGCGTCGGACCCTCTGACGAGGACTTTTCCCCCTGCTTTGAGGCCATGGTCTCCGGGTCGTCAGAGGCGGCCCTCTTCTTCCCCTTAGGAGAGGAATTGTCGGTTCTTCCCTTCGGAGCAGCCTCCTTCGAGGAGGCCATAGTTTCCTTGTCCTCCCCCTCACTTCCCTCCAAAGGCACGATCTTCAACATCCTAACTAGCACGGGAGCCGGACACCGGATCAGCTTTGCCTTCTCTATCCACTCCTGTTTAAAAGGACAACTCTTTTAGGGGCGAATTTATGGCAATTTTACGGATAGCGAGTCCGGGCACAAGGTTACTTACTTGAGTATCCAGGCGATTGCAGCTTAAACCTGCGTCCTCGGTCAAATCCGGACACATTGCTTGTGATCCGAAGAACATTTTATACATCTCCACGGGCGTTGCGCCCATAAAATGCTGGAGAGCTCGTGGTCCCTCCGGATTAAACTCCCACAGACGAAGGGAGCGACGTTTGCCGGGCAGTGTTCGGCGAATCAGCATGATCTGCGTCACCTTGACCAGGCTGAGGTCTCTTTCTAAGAGATCCCTAATGCGGCCCTGCAACAAGGGCACGTCTTTGGATAACCCCCAATCTAATCCTTTTGTTGACCCATGACGCTAGCCGTGGTGGGGGACCCGAGCGAAAGGCAGGAGGCGCCACCCACTTGGTGCTCCTGGGAGCGGTGATATAGAACCACTCTCGTTGCCACAAGCTAAGCTCCTCTTGAAAGGAGCCCTCGGGCCATAGAGCATCAACATTCTTACTTATGACAGCGCCTCCGCACTCTGCGTGCCGTCCCTCGATCATCTTCGGCTCCACTCCAAAAGTCTTGAGCCATAATACGAAGTGAGGAGTAACACGGAGGAACGCTTCGCACACAACGATGAATGAGGAAATGTGGAGGATGGACTCCGGAGCTAAGTCATGAAATTCCAGCCCATAATAGAACATTAGCCCCCTCACGAAGGGATCCATCGGGAAGCCTAACCCCCGAAGGAAGTGAGACATGAACACTACGCTCTCACCGGGCTGGGGACTGGGAATAGCCTGCCTTTGAGCAGGCAGCCTATGCAAAATTTCGGCGGTCAAGAACTTAGCCTCTCTCAACTTTAGCACGTCCTCCTCCGTGACGGAGGAGGGCATCCATCGGCCTTGAAGGTCGGAACCAGACATTGTCGAAGGTCCGAAGCGCCTGGAATCTGGAGCCTAGGGTGTTGGAACTCGAGGCGACGGGCGAACTTGTTTTGAGATTGGAGAAAAGGAGTAAGGCCTTGGTCTCTTTATAAGAGGTTGAATACCAGGAGCCCTCCCCGTAACCGTTTGGGACTCGCCTTTAATCAAGAAGACATGCTAACAGGCACGATTGGGTTACCCACGTCCATATTGATGAGAATCCCGTAAATAAAGGGGACACGATCTCTGCTTTGACAAGACGTGCCAAGGAACCCGCCTCGCAAAACATGCTGAGGTGGAAAAGTGAAAAGGATTCGAATAAAGGCTTGGCCATAGTGTGATGTCACGCTGCGGAATACGTCAGCAGATTAGATTTGTGTTAATATTATTCTCTCTATGGCAATACGTGGAAACTTATTTTGCAGAGTCGGACACTACTCTTGGTGTTTACAAACTTTTATGAAGAATTTGGAGGAGGAACCCGCCTTGCAATGCCGAAGACAATCTACGCGCTGGACTCGTCGTCATTGAAGCCTGGTTCAGGGGCTACTGAGGGAGTCCTGGATTAGGGGGTGTTCGGGTAGCCGGACTATACCTTCAGCCGGACTCCAGGACTATGAAGATACAAGATTGAAGACTTCGTCCCGTGTCCGGATGGGACTTTCCTTGGCGTGGAAGGCAAGCTTGGTGATGCGGATATTCAAGATGTCCTACCATTGTAACTGATAACCCTAACCCTCTCCGGTGTCTATATAAACCGGAGGGTTTTAGTCCGTAGGACAACTTCATCATACAACGACCATACCATAGGCTAGCTTTTAGGGTTTAGCCTCCTTGATCTCGTGATAGATCTACTCTTGTACTACCCATATCATCAATATTAATCAAGCAGGACGTAGGGTTTTACCTCCATCAAGAGGGCCCGAACCTGGGTAAAACATCGTGTTCCTTGCCTCCTGTTACCATCCGGCCTAGACGCACAGTTCGGGACTCCCTACCCGAGATCCGCCGGTTTTGACACGGACACTCTTGCCACTCCTTGTTCCATAATCCATCAAATCTTTACCCAAAACTTGAAAACTTCACAACACAAAACTCAAAGTAGAAAATCTCATGATCTCCGTTAGCGAAAGAAAACAAAAGACCACTTCAAGGTACTGTAATGAACTCATTCTTTATTTATATTGGTGTTAAACCTACTTTATTCCAACTTCTCTAAGGTTTATAAACTATTTTACTAGCCATAGATTCATCAAAATAAGCAAACAACACACGAAAAACAGAACCTGTCAAAAACAGAACAGTCTGTAGTAATCTGTAGCTAGCGCAAGATCTGTAACCCCCAAAATTCTAAAATAAATTTCTGGACGTGAGGAATTTCTCTATTAAACATCTGCAAAAATAATTAACTAAATAGCACTTTCCAAATAAAAATGGCAGCAGTTCTCCTGAGCGCTAAAGTTTCTGTTTTTTACAACAAGTGTAACAAGACTTTCCCCAAGTCTTCCCAACGGTTCTACTTGGCACAAACACTAATTAAACACAAAAAACATAACCAAAACAGAGGCTAGATAAATTATTTATTACTAAAAAGGAGCAAAAAGCAAGGAACAAAAATAAAATTGGGTTGCCTCCCAACAAGCGCTATTGTTTAACGCCCCTAGCTAGGCATAACAAGCAAGGATAAATCTAGGTATTGCCATCTTTGGTAGGCAATACATAAGTGGCTCTCATAATAGATTCATAAGGTAATTTAATTTTCTTTCTAGGAAAGTGTTCCATGCCTTTCCTTAATGGAAATTGGAATCTAATATTTCCTTCCTTCATATCAATAATTGCACCAATCGTTCTAAGGAAAGGTCTACCAAGAATAATAGGACATGAAGGATTGGAATCTATGTCAAGAACAATAAAATCTACGGGCACATAATTCCTATTTGCAACAATAAGAACATCATTAATTCTTCCCATATGTTTATTAATAGTGGAATCCGCAAGGTGCAAGTTTAGAGAGCAATCATCAAAATCACGGAAACCTAACAAATCACACAAAGTCTTTGGAATCGTGGAAACACTAGCACCCAAATCACATAAAGCATAACATTCATGATCTTTAATTTTAATTTTAATAGTTGGTTCCCACTCATCATAAAGTTTTCTAGGGATAGAAACTTCCAATTCAAGTTTTTCTTCATAAGATTGCATCAAGGCATCAACGATATGTTTAGTAAACGCTTTATTTTGACTATAAGCGTGAGGAGAATTTAGCACGGATTGCAACAAGGAAATACAATGAATCAAAGAGCAATTTTCATAGTTAAATTCCTTGAAATCCATAATAGTTGGTTTAGCAACATCTAGGGTTTTAATTTCTTCAACCCCACTTTTATCAATTTTAGCATCAAGATCAAAGAATTCTGAATTCTTGGAACGCCTTCTAGGTAAAGGTGGATCATATTCAGTCCCATCATTATCAAGATTCATATTGCAAAACAAATATTTAATAGGGGACACATCAATAACTTTTAGATCTTCATCTTTATTTTCATAGGAACTAGAAGAACACGCTCTTATAAAGGCATCTTTCTTAGCATGCATCCTAGCGGTTCTTTCTTTGCACTCATCAATGGAAATTCTCATGGCTTTGAGAGACTCATTGATATCATGCTTGGGTGGAATAGATCTAAGTTTCAAAGAATCCACATCAAGAGAAATTCTATCAACGTTCCTAGCCAACTCATCAATCTTAAGCAATTTTTCTTCAATCAAAGCATTAAAATTCTTTTGCGAAGTAATAAATTCTTTAATATTAGATTCAAAATCAGAGGGCATCTTATTATAATTTCCATAAGAATTGTTATAGGAATTACCATAATTATTAGAGGGATTACTAGGATAAGGCCTAGGATTGAAATTTCCTCTATACGCGTTGTTACCAAAATTGTTCCTACCAACAAAAGTCACATCCATAGATTCATTATTATTCTCAATCAAAGTAGACAAGGGCATATCATTAGGATCAGAAGAAACACTCTTACTAGCAAATAATTTCATAAGTTCATCCATCTTTCCACTCAAAACATTAATTTCTTCTGTCGCATGCACCTTTTTATTAGTAGATCTTTCAGTATGCCATTGAGAATAATTAACCATAATATTATCTAGGAGTTTAGTAGCTTCTCCTAAAGTGATTTCCATAAAAGTGCCTCCCGCGGCCGAATCTAAAAGATTTCTAGAAGAAAAATTCAATCCGGCATAAAATTTTTGTATAATCATCCACAAATTCAAACACAGAGTAGGGCAATTACGTATCATTAGTTTCATTCTCTCCCAAGCTTGTGCAACATGTTCATGATCAAGTTGCTTAAAATTCATAATATCGTTTCTAAGAGAGATGATCTTAGCGGGAGGAAAATACTTAGAGATAAAAGCATCTTTGCACTTGTTTCATGAATCAATACTATTTTTAGGCAAAGACGAAAACCAATCTTTAGCATGATCTCTAAGCGAAAAAGGAAATAGCTTCAATTTAACAATATCATTATCCACATCTTTCTTCTTTTGCATATCACACAAATCAACGAAGCTATTTAGATGGGTAGCGGCATCTTCACTAGGAAGGCCGAAAAACGGATCTTTCATGACAAGATTCAGCCAAGCAGTATTAATTTCACAAGATTCAGCATCGGTAAGAGGAGCAATCGGAGTGCTAATAAAATCATTGTTGTTGGTATTGGTGAAGTCACACAATTTAGTGTTATCTTGAGCCATCGTGACAAACAATCAAACTAACACACAAGCAAACAAAAAGCAAGCGGGCAAAAAGAGGCAAATAGAGAAAGAGATGGAGGATAGAGAGAGAGAGAGGGCAAATAAAACATCAAGGGTGAAGTGGGGGAGAGGAAAACGAGAGGCAAATGGCAAATAATGTAATGCAGGAGATAAGGGTATGTGATGGGTACTTGGTATATTGACTTTTGCGTAGACCTCCCCGGCAACGGTGCCAGAAATCCTTCTTGCTACCTCTTGAGCACTGCGTTGGTTTTCCCCGAAGAGGAAGGGATGATGCAGCAAAGTAGCATAAGTATTTCCTCAGTTTTTGAGAACCAAGGTATCAATCCAGTAGGAGGCTACGTGCGAGTCCCTCCCACCTGCACAAAACAAATAAATCCTCGCAACCAACGCGATAAGGGTTGTCAATCCCCACACGGCCACTTACGAGAGTGAGATCTGATAGATATGATAAGATAATATTTTTGCTATTTTTGTGATAAAGATGCAAAGTAAAATAAAAGCAAAGTAAAAAAGCAAAGGAAATAACTAAGTAGTAGGAGATTAATATGATGAAGATAGACCCTGGGGCCATAGGTCTCACTAGTGGCTTATCTCGAGAGCATAAGTATTCTACGGTGGGTGAACAAATTACTGTTGAGCAATTGACAGAATTGAGCATAGTTATGAGAATATCTAGGTATGATCATGTATATAGGCATCACGTCCGAGACAAGTAGACCGACTCCTGCCTCCATCTACTACTATTACTCCACTCATTGACCGCTATCCAGCATGCATCTAGAGTATTAAGTTAATGAAAATAGAGTAACACCTTAAGCAAGATGACATGATGCAGAGGGATAAACTCATGCAATATGATGACAACCCCATCTTGTTATCCTCGATGGCAACAATACAATACATGCATTGCTGCCCCTACTGTCACTGGGAAAGGACACCGCAAGATTGAACCCAAAGCTAAGAACTTCTCCCATTGCAAGAAAGATCAATCTAGTAGGCCAAACCAAACTGATAATTCGAAGAGACTTGCAAAGATAACCAATCATACATAAAAGAATTCAGAGAAGATTCAAATATTGTTCATAGATAGACTTGATCATAAACCCACAATTCATCGGTCTCAACAAACACACCACAAAAAGAAGATTGCATCGAATAGATCTCCACAAGAGAGGGGGAGAATATTGTATTGAGATCCAAAAAGAGAGAAGAAGCCATCTAGCTACTAACTATGGACCCGTAGGTCTGAGGTGAACTACTCACACTTCATCGGAGGGGCTATGGTGTTGATGTAGAAGCCCTCCATGATTGATGCCCCCTCCGGTGGAGCTCCGGAACAGGCCCCAAGATGGGATCTCATGGATACGGAAAGTTATGGCAGTGGAATTAGGGTTTTGGCTCCGTCTCTGATCGTTTGGGGGTACGTAGGTATATATAGGAGGAAGGAGTACGTCGGTGGAGCAATAGGGGGCCCACGAGGGTGGAGGGTGCGCCTGGGGGGGGGGGGGGGGTAGGCGCGCCCCCTACCTCGTGGCCTCCTCTTTCGTGTCTTGACGTGGGGTCCAAGTCTCCTGGGTCTTGTTCGTTGAGAAAATCACGTTCCTGAAGGTTTCATTCCGTTTGGACTCCGTTTGATATTCCTTTTCTTCAAAACCCTAAAACAGGCAAAAAACAACAATTCTGGGATGGGCCTCCGGGTAATAGGTTAGTCCCAAAAATAATATAAAAGTGGATAATAAAGCCCAATAATGTCCAAAACAGTAGATAATATAGCATGGAGCAATAAAAAATTATAGATACGTTGGAGACGTATCACCCACCGACACTAACTACACCACACAAAGTACTACTACTCCAAGTCTACTTCAACATCCAACACTACTTCGGGAAGTTCATCTTGTGCCTCGACTGGACGTAATGCCATGTGGCGATGTTGTACGCACGCGTAGCCTCGTCGGCGGAGTCCAACGTGCCAATCCAGTAGCGATAGCCATCGCACTGGAACTTGCTACTTGTGTGTTGTGTTGGAATTTCCCCGAAGAGGAGGGGATGATGCAGTAGAGATAAGTATTTCCCTCGATTAGAAACCAAGGTTATCAGTCCATTAAAAGAACCACGCAACAACTCGTTAGCAACACCTACACACAAAATAACAAATACTTGCACCCAAGCAAACAAGGGGTTGTCAATCCCTTGGCAGTTAATTGCAAGGATTAAATCTCGTAGTGATAGATGGATAAATAAAACACAAATGAAATAACATAAATAAAAGTGCAACAATATATTTTTGGATTTTAATATATGATTTAGATAGACCCAGGGGCCATAGTTTTCACTAGGGGCTTCTCTTTTGAAGATATCATACAGTGGTTAAACAAATAACTGTTGGGCAAATGATAGAAAAGCGAATAATCATGACACTATCTAAGGCGATGATCATGTATATAGGCATCACGTCTGAGAGAAGTAGATCGACTCATGCCTGCATCTACTACTATTACTCCACACATCAACTTCTATCCAACATGCATCCAGAGTATTAAGTTCATAAAGAACAGAGTAACGCCTTAAGCAAGATGACATGATGTAGACAAAGTAAACTCAATTAATATAAATAAGCACCATCTTTTTATCCTTATTGGCAACGATACAATACGTGGCATGTCCCTTTCTGTCACTGGGTTGAGCACCGCAAGATCAAACCCATCACAAAGCACCTCTCCCATTGCAAGAAAAATCAATCTAGTTAGCCAAACCAAATCAATAGGTCGGAGAGAAATACAAAGCTATAATAATCATGCACGAGTTCAAAGAAGACTCAAATAATATTCATAGATAATATGATCATAAACTCACAATTCATCGGATCCCAACAAACACACCGCAAAAAGTGATTACATTGAATAGATCTCCAAGAACATCAAGGAGAACATCGTATTGAAGATCAAAGAGAGAGAAGAAGCCATTCAACTACTAGCTACGGACCCGTAGGTCTATGGTAAACTACTCACACATCATCTGAGAGGCAACAAGGTTGATGTAGAGCCCCTCTGTGGTTGATCCCCTCTCTGGCAGAGAGCCAGAAAAGGCCCCAGATGGGATATCTCGAGAACGGGAACTTGTGGCGGCGAAAAAGGGTTTATATTGGCTCTCTATTGGTTTCCTAGTTTTAGAGAATTTATAGAGGTGGAATTAGGTTAAAAGGGTGCATGTGGGCCCCATAAGCCACCAGGGCACACCTACACCCCTGGGCGCGCCCTGGTGCCCCGTGGGCTCCTCCTTCATATTCTGGTCTCGTCCTGAAGCTTCTAGGGCCTCTTTTGTCCAGAAAAAATCTCCAAAAAGTTTCATGGCAATTGGACTTCGTTTGGTACTCATATTCTGGACAACCAAAAATAGAAGAAAAAAACAACAATTGGCACTTGGCACTTGGCACTAAGTTAATAGGTTAGTCCCAAAAAATAATATATAGTTGCTTGTAATTGCATATAAAACATCCAATATTAATACTATAATAACATGGAACAATAAAAAAATTATAGATACGTTGGAGACGTATCAAGCATCCCCAAGCTTAATTCCTGCTCGTCCTCGAGTAGGTAAATGATAAAAATAGAAATTTTAATGTGGAATGCTACCTATCATATTCATCATGTAATCTTTCTTCTGTGGCATGAATATTAAGATCCGAATGATTCAAAACAATAGTCTATAAATTGACATAAAGACATAAATACTCAGGCATACCAACAAACAATCATGCCTTTCAAAATATCAAGGCTAAAGAACATTATCCCTACAAAATCATATAGCCTTGTCATGCTCCATATTCTTAACACAAAGTATTTATCATGCACAACACCGATGACAAGCCGAGCAATTGGTTCATATTTTTTAATGCGCTTCAGCTTTTTCAACCCTCATGCAATACATGAGTGCAAGCCATGGATATAGCACTATGGGTGGAATAGAATATGATGATAGGGGTAGACATGAAGAAGACAAAAAAGGAGAAAGTCTCACATCGATGAGGCTAATCAAAGCGCTATGGAGATGCAATCATTTGATGTCAATGCAAGGAGTAGGGATTGCCATGCAACGGATGCACTAAGAGCTATAAGTGTATGAAAGTTCAAAAAAGAAAACTAAGTGGGTGTGCATCCAACTTGCTTGATCATGAAGACCTCGGGCATTTGAGGAAGCCCATCATTGGAATATAGAAGCCAAGTTCTATAATGAAAAATTCTCACTAGTTATATGAAAGTGAAAGCATAAGAGGCTCTCTGTATGAAAAACATGGTGCTACTTTGAAGCACAAGTGTGGAAAATGATAGTAACATTGCCCCTTCTCTCTTTTTCTCTTTTTTTTTGTTTTTTTGTTTTTTTGTTGGGCTCTTTTTTGCCTCTTTTTTGTGGACTCTTTTTGGCCTATTTTTTTATTTCCTCACTTGGGACAATGCTCTAATAATGAATTTGATGATCATCACACTTCTATTTACTTACAACTCAAAATTACAACTCGATATTAGAACAAAATATGACTCTATATGAATGCCTCTGGCAGTGTACCAAGATGTGCACTAATCTAGCGTAAGACATATAAAAATGATGAATGGTGGCTGAGCCATAAATACCATGTCATCTATATGATCATGCAAAGCAATATGACAATGATGATGTGTATCATAAAAACGGAACAGTAGAAGTTGCATGGCAATATATCTCGGAATGGCTACGAAAATGCCATAATAGGTAGGTATGGTGGTTGTTTTGAGTAAGATATACGGAGGCTTATCTGTGATAGAGCGTATCATATCATGGGGTTTGGATGCACCGGCGAAGTTTGCACCACATGTCAAAGTGAGAAAGGGTAATGCGCGGAACCGGAGAGGCTAACAAATTACAGAAAGGTCTCGTGCATATAATCCATGGACTCACATTAGTCATAAAGAACTCACATACTTATTGCAAAAGTTTATTATCCCTTGAAGCAAAGTACTATAATGCATGCTGATGTCACTTGAAGCTACGTCGGTATTTCCCCCAGGAGGAGGGGATGATGCAGCACAACGGTGGTAGGTATTTCCCTCAGATGTGAAACCAAGGTTATCGAACTAGTAGGAGAACCAAGCAACACAACATAAACAACACCTGCACACAAATAACAACTACTCACAACCCGATGTGTAAAAGGGGTTGTCAATCCCTTTCTAGTGGCGACGCCATAAATTGGCAAACGGACATGAGATAAAATTGTAGATATTGATAGATCGAACGCCAAATAAAATAAATAAGAATAAATTGCAGCAAGGTATTTTTGTGTTTTTGGCTTAGTAGATCTAAAAATAAAAGCAAAGGAAAAGTAGATCATAAAGGCAAATAATATGAGAAAGAGACCCGGGGGCCGTAGGTTTCACTAGTGGCTTCTCTAGAAAAAATAGCAAACGGTGTGTGAACAAATTACTATTGGGCAATTGATAGAACTTCAAATAATCATGACGATATCCATGCAATGATCATTACACAGGAATCACGTCCAAGATTAGTAGACCGACTCCTGCCTGCATCTAATACTATTACTCCACACATCGACCGCTATCCAACATGCATCTAATGTATTAAGTTCATGGAGGAACGGAGTAATGCAATAAGAACTATGACATGATGTAGACAAGATCTATGTATGTAGAGATAGACCCCATCGTTTTATCCTTAGTAGCAACAATACATATGTGTTGCTTCCCCTTCTGTCACTGGGATTAAGCACCGTAAGATCGAACCCACTACAAAGCACCTCTTCCCATTGCAAGATAAACAAATCAAGTTGGCCAAACAAAACCCAAATATCGGAGAAGAAATACGAGGCTATAAGAGATCATGCATAAAAGAGATCAAAGAAACTCAAATACTTTCATGGATATAAAAGATAGATCTGATCATAAACTCAAAGTTCTTCTGATCCCAATAAACACACCGCAAAAAGAGTTACATCATATGGATCTCCAAGAGACCATTGTATTGAGAATTCAGCGAGAGAGAGGAATCCATCTAGCTACTAACTACGGACCCGAAGGTCTACAAATAACTACTCGTTTCATCAGAGAGGCACCAATGGAGGTGGTGAACCCCATCCAAGATGGTGTTTAGATTGGATCTGGTGGTTCTGGACTCTGCGGCGGCTGGATCAATATTTTGTCGACTCCCCTAGGGTTTTGGGAATATTGGGGTATTTATAGAGTGATACGTCCATTTTGCATCATGTTTTCTTACTGTTATTTATAATCTTTTTATCCATGATAATGCTTTTTGGAGTAATCTCATGCCTTTTCTCTCATAATTTGCAAGGAACACACCAAGAGGGAGAATTCTGGCAGCTGGAAATCTGGACCTAGAAAAGCTACATCAGGCCACCTATTCTGCACAACTCCAAATGAGCTGAGACTTTACGGAGAATTTTTGTGGATTATTTAAGAAATACTGGAGCCAATAAACACCAAAGAGGGCCACCAGGTGGGCGCAACCCACTTGGGCGCGCCAGCCCCCCCCCCCCCCCAGGCGGGCCCTGGTGAGTTGTGGCCTCCTCGGCCCACCTCCGGTGCCCATCTTCTAGTATATAAGTCATTTTGGCCTAGAAAAAAAATAAGAGGAGGGCTTTTGGGACGAAGCACCGCCGCCTCGAGGCGGAACTTGGGCAGGAGCACTTTTGCCCTCTAGCGGAGCGATTCCGCCGGGGGAACTTCCCTCCCGGAGGGGGAAATCATCGTCATCATCATCACCAACAACTCTCCCATCTTGGGGAGGGCAATCTCCATCAACATCTTCAACATCACCATCTCCTCTCAAACCCTAGTTCATCACTTGTGTTAAATCTTGTTACCGGAACTATAGATTGGTACTTGTGGGTGACTAGTAGTGTTGATTACATCTTATAGTTGATTACTATTTGGTTTATTTGGTGGAAGATTATATGTTCAGATCCATTATGCTATTTAATACTCCTCTGATCATGAACATGTTTATCATTTTTGAGTACTTACTTTTGTTCTTGAGGTCACGGGATAAATCATGTTGCAAGTAATCATGTGAACTTGATATGTGTTTGATATTTTGATAGTATGTATGTTGTTATTCCCTTAGTGGTGTCATGTAAACGTCGACTACATGACACTTCACCATATTTGGGCCTAAGAGAATGCATTGTGTAGCAGCAATTAGATGGTGGGTTGCGAGAGTGACAGAAGCTTAAACCCCAGTTTATGCGCTATTTCGTAAGGGACCGATTGGATCCAAAAGTTTAATGCTATGGTTAATTTTTATTCTTAATACTTTTCTCGTAGTTGCGGATGCTTGCGGGAGGGTTAATCATAAGTAGGAGGTTTGTTCAAGTAAGAACAACATCTAAGCACCGGTCCACCCACATATCAAATTATCAAAGTAGCGAACGCAAATCAAACCAACATGATGAAACTGACTAGATGAAATTCCTGTGTACCCTCAAGAACGCTTTGTTATCATAAGAGACCGTTTTGGCCTGCCCTTTGCCTCAAAAGTATTGGGCTACCTTGCTGTAGTTTTTTTACTATTATCGTTACTTGCTCATTACAAATTATCTTGCTATCAAACTACTCCGCTACTTTCAATTTTAGCACTTGCAGACAATACCTTACCGGAAACTACTTGTCATTTCCTTCTGCTCCTCACTGGGTTCGACACTCTTGCTTATTGAAAATATCTACAATTGATCCCCTATACTTGTGGGTCATCATAGAGCAAAGAGGCGGTACGGGGGCACCCGAGGTGGGCACAACCCACCAGGGCGCGCCTGGGCCTCCTGACGCGCCCTGGTGGGTTGTGCTCTCCTCGGAGCACCCCAGGCGCATCCAGGGCCCATTAGGTGTCTTCTGGTCCATAAAAAATCTCCGTAAAGTTTCGTGGCATTTGGACTCCGTTTGGTATTGATTTTCTGCGATGTAAAAAACATGCAAAAAACAGCAACTGACACTTGGCACTCTGTCAATAGGTTAGTACCAAAAATGATATAAAATGACTATAAAATGATTATAAAACATCCAAGATTGATAATATAACAGCATGGAACAATCAAAAATTATAGATACGTTGGAGATGTATCACATGCCCCTAGGGGATAGATTGGTAGGAAAAGACTATCGCTCGTCCCCGACTGCCACTCATAAGGAAGATAATCAATAATAAATCATGTTCTAACTTCTTAGCATAACGAGAGACTATACATGCATGCTTCGGGAATCACAAACCTTAACACCAATATTCCTACTAAACCACAATCATTCACTAGTTCCTCTCACATATTACCATCTTTATATCATAAAACTATTGCAAGGAATCAAACTTATCATATTCAGTGATCTACATGAAAGTTTTTATTATACCCCTCTTGAATACCTATCATATTAGGACCAATTTCATAACTTGTGCATATTGCCATTACTATTATCAACTCTCAAAATCACAAGTGAAGCATGAGAATGGAATTATTATTTCTTTAAAATATAACCACCGCCATGCTCTAAAAGATATAAGTGAAGTACTAGAGCAACCGCCTAGCTTAAAAGATATAAGTGAATCACAAAGAGTACTCTAACAAATCATGATTAATGTGTGTCCCTCTCAAATAGGTGTGTCCAGAAAAGATGACTATGGCAAACTAAAAAACAAACAAAACAAAGACTCATATAATACATGGAAGCTCCAAGAAAAACTCATATCATGTGATGAATAAAAATATAACTCCAAGTAATATTATTGATGATTGGTAGAAGAAAGAGGGGATGCCTTCTAGGGCATCCCCAAGCTTGGATGCTTGATTGTCCTTAGATATTTCCTTGTGGTGCCATGGGCATCCCCAAGCTTAGGGTCTTGCCACTCCTTCTTCCTTCATGCATCGTGATCTCACTCAGAACTTGAAAACTTCAGCACACAAAACTCAACAAAAACCTTCGTGAGATCCATTAGTATAACAACCAAATCACAAAATTTAGGTACTGTTGTAAACCTATTCATATTTTATTATTGCATAATACCTACTGTATTCTGACTTCACCATGGCTTATACCTGATGTCTACTATGCAACTTTATCCTGGTAGACGTTGTCGGACCTCCAAGTGCAGAGTTTTGTAGGAAAGTAGCAAATTTCCCTCAAGTGGATGACCTAATGTTTATCAATCTGTGGGAGGCGTAGGATGAAGATGGTCTCTCTCAAACAACCCTACAACCAAATAACAGAGAGTCTCTTGTGTCTCCAACACACCCAATACAATGGTAAGTTGTATAGGTGCACTAGTTCAGCGAAGAGATGGTGATACAAGTGCAATATGGATGGTAGATATAAGTTTTTGGAATCTGAAAATGTAAAAACAGCAAGGTAACTAGTAGTAAAAGTGAGCGAAAATGGTATTGCAATGCTTGGAAACAAGGCCTAGGGTTCATACTTTCACTAGGCAAGTTCTCTCAACAATGATAATATAATTATGTCATATAACAATCCCTCAACGTGCAACAAAGAGTCACTCCAAAGTCACTAATAGTGGAGAATAAATGAAGAGATTATTGTAGGGTACGAAACCACCTCAAAGTTATTCTTTCTGATCGATATATTGGGCTATTCCTATAAGTGTCACAAACAACCCTAGAGTTCGCACTAAAATAACACCTTAAGACACACATCAACCAAAACCCTAATGTCACCTAGATACTCCAATGTCACCACAAGTATCCGCGGGTTTAATTATACGATATGCATCACACAATCTCAGATTCATCTATTTGAACCAACACAAAGAACTTCAAAGAGTGCCCCAAAGTTTCTACCGGAGAGTTGATACGTCCATTTTGCATCATGTTTTCTTACAGTTATTTATAATGTTTTTATCCATAATAATGCTTTTTGGAGTAATTCTAATGCCTTTTCTCTCATAATTTGCAAGGTACACAGCAAGAGGGAGAATTCCGACAGCTGGAAATCTGGACCTGAAAAAGCTACATCAGGCTACCTATTCTGCACAACTTCAAACAAGCTGAAACTTCACCGGGAATTTTTATGGAATATATAAGAATTATTGGAGCAAATAACTACCAGAGGGGGGCCACTAGGTGGGCACAATCCACCTGGGTGCGCCAGGCCCCCTGGCGCGCCCTGGGGGTTGTGGCCTCCTCGGCCCACCTCTGGTGCCCATCTTTTGGTATATAAGTCATTTTGACCTAGAAAAAATAAAGGGGGATTTTCGGGACGAAGCGCCGCCGCCTCGAGGTGGAACTTGGGTAGGAGCACTTTTGCCCTCCAGCGGAGCGATTCCGCCGGGGGAACTTCCCTCCCGGAGGAGGAAATCATCATCATCATCATCACCAACAACTCTCCCATCTTGGGGAGGGCAATCTCCATCAACATCTTCAACAACACCATCTCCTCTCAAACCCTAGTTCATCTCTTGTGTTCAATCTTGTTACCGGAACTATAAATTGGTACTTGTGGGTGACTAGTAGTGTTGATTACATCTTGTAGTTGATTCCTATATGGTTTATTTGGTGGAAGATTATATGTTCAGATCCAATATGCTATTTAATACCCCTCTGATCTTGAGCATGATTATTATTTGTGAGTATTTACCTTTGATCTTGAGGTCGCGGGAGAAATCATGTTTCAAGTAATCATGTGAATTTGATTTGTGTTTGATTTGATAGTATGTATGTTGTGATTCCCTTAGTGGTGTCATGTGAATGTCGACTACATGACACTTCACCATATTTTTTTCCTAAGGGAATGCATTGTGGAGTAGCAATTAGATGATGGGTTGCGAGAGTGACAGAAGCTTAAACCCTAGTTTATGCGCCATTCCATAAGGGACCGATTGGATCCAAAAGTTTAATGCTCTGGTTATAATTTATTCTTAATACTTTTCTTGTAGTTGCGGATGCTTGCGGGAGGGTTAATCATAAGTAGGAGGTTTGTTCAAGTAAGAAAAACACCTAAGCACCAGTCCACCCACATATCAAATTATCAAAGTAGCGAACATGAATTAAACCAACATGATGAAAGTGACTAGATGAAATTCCCGTGTACCCTCAAGAATGCTTTGCTTATCATAAGAGACCGTTTTGGCCTCTAATTTGCCTCAAAAGGATTGGGCTACCTTGCTGCACTTTTGTTACTATTATCGTTACTTGCTCGTTACAAATTATCTTGCTATCAAACTACTCTGCTACTTACAATTTCAGCACTTGCAGACATTACCTTACTGGAAACTACCTGTCATTTCCTTATGCTCCTCGTTGGGTTCGACACTCTTACTTATCGAAAAGAGCGACAATTGATCCACTATACTTGTGGGTCATCAAGGCTATTTTCTGGCGCCGTTGCCAGGGAGTGAAGCGCCTTTGGTAAGTGGAATTCGGTAAGCAAACATTTATACAGTGTGCTGAAATTTATTGTCACTTGTTACTATGGAAAACAATCCTTCGAGGGATTTGTTCGGGGTATCTTCACCTCGTCTGGAACCACAATTAGGTACCCCTCAACCTACTGCGCCTACTGAAAATATTGAATATGATATTCCTTCGGGTATGATAGAACAACTGCTAGTATCCTTATGCAGGAGATGGAACCGAACATCCTGATATGCACTTGATATATGTAGAACAAATTTGTGGATTGTTTAAGCTTGCAGGTTTACCCGGAGATAAAGTTATGAAGAAGGTTTTCCCTTTATCTTTGAAGGGGAAAGCATTGGCATGGTATAGGCTATGCGATGATATTGGACCATGGAATTGGAATCGTTTGAAATTGGAGTTCCACCAAAAAATTTATCCTATGCATCTAGTTCATCGTGATCGGAATTATATATATAATTTTTGGCATCATGAAGGAGAAAGTATCGCTCTAGCTTGGGGAGGCTTAATTCAATGTTATATTCATGCCCCAATCATGAGCTCTCAAGAGAAATTATTATCCAAAAATTTTATGCTCGGCTTTCTCATAATGATCAAACCATGCTTGATACTTCTTGTGTTGGTTCCTTTATGAATAAGACTATTGAATTCTGGTGGGATCTTTTGGAAAGAATTAAATGCAACTCTGAAGATTGGGAACTCGACAAAGGTAAAGAGTCAGGTATTAAACTTGAGTATGATTGTGTTAAATCTTTTATAGATACTGATGCTTTTCAAAAGTTTAGCACTAAATATGGACTTGACTCTGAGATAGTAGCCTCCTTTTGTGAATCATTTGCTACTCATGTTGAACTCCCTAAAGATAAGTGGTTTTGACTATCACCCACCTATTAAAGAAGACATTAAAGAACCGGTACCATTTAAGGAAGAAACTATACTTTATAATGTTGATCCAGTTGTTCCTTCTGCTTATATTGAGAAACCACCTTTCCCTGTTAGGATAATGGAACATGCTAAAGTTTCAACTGTGGTTAACGAAAGCTATATTAGAACACCTAAACCTGATGAACAAATTAAAGTTGAACGTAGTATTGCTATGGTTAAAGATCTCTTAGAAGAAGATATGGATGGGCATGTTATTTACTTCTGTGAAGAAGCTGCTAGAATTGCCAAACCTGATAAGAAAGATAAACATAGACCCGTAGTTGGCATGCCTATCATCTCAGTTAAAATAGGAGATCACTGTTATCATGGTTTATGTGACATGGGTGCTAGTGTGAGTGCTATTACTTACACCTTATATAAAGAAATTATGAAAGACATAACACCTGCAGAGTTAGAAAACATAGATGTTACTATTAAACTAGCTAACAGAGACACCATATCACCATTTGGGATTGTTAGAGATGTTGAAGTCTCGTGTGGGAAAATAAAATACCCTATTGATTTTCTTGTTCTTGGTTCCCCACAAGATGACTTTTGTCCCATTATATTTGGGAGACCTTTCCTAAATACAGTTAATGCTAAGACAGACTGTAAGAAACAAACTGTTGGTGTTATCTTTGGTGACGAGTCTCATGAGTTTAATTTTTCCAAGTTTAGTAGAAATCTTCATGAAAAATAATTGCCTAGTAAGGATGAATTAATTGGTCTTGCTTCTATTGCTGTACCACCTACTGATCCTTTAGAACAATATTTGCTAGACCATGAGAATGATTTTCATACGCATGAAAGAAATGAAATAGATAAAAATTTCTTTGAACAACGTCCTTTACTTAAACACAGTTTGCCTATTGAAACTCTGGGAGGTCCTCTGCTACCTCTTGAGCATGCATTGGTTTTCCCTTGAAGAGGAAAGGGTGATGCAGCAAAGTAGCGTAAGTATTTCCCTCAGTTTTTGAGAACCAAGGTATCAATCCAGTAGGAGGTAACACGCAAGTCCCTAGTACCTGCACAAACAAACAAGAACCTCGCAACCAATGTGACAAAGGGGTTGTCAATCCGTTCACGGTCACTTACGAAAGTGAGATCTGATAGAGATAATAAGATAAATATTTTTGGTATTTTTATTGTATAGATTGGAAAATAAAGATTGCAAAATAAACAGCGATAGAAATAGCAAGTATATAGGAAAATAATATAATGGAAAATAGACCCGGGGGCCATAGGTTTCACTAGTGGCTTCTCTCAAGATAGCAAATTCTACGGTGGGTGAACAAATTATTGTCGAGCAATTAATAGAAAAGCACATATTTATGAGAATATCTAGGCATGATCATGTATACAGGCATCACGTCTGTGATAAGTAGACCGAAACGATTCTGCATCTACTACTATTACTCCACACATCGATCGCTATCCAGCATGCATCTAGAGTATTAAGTTCATAAGAACAGAGTAACGCATTAGGCAAGATGACATGATTTAGAGGGATAAACTCAAGCAATATGATATGAACCCCATCTTTTTATCCTCGATGGCAACAATACAATACGTGCCTTGCTGCCCCTGCTGTCACTGGGAAAGGACACCGCAAGATTGAACCCAAAGCTAAGCACTTCTCCCATTGCAAGAAAGATCAATCTAGTAGGCCAAACCAAACTGATAATTCAAAGAGACTTGCAAAGATATTAAATCATACATAAAAGAATTCAGAGAAGAATCAAATATTGTTCATAGATAATCTTGATCATAAACCCACAATTCATCGGATCTCGACAAACACACCACAAAAAGAATTACATCGAATAGATCTCCAAGAGAATCGAGGAGAACTTTGTATTGAGATCCAAAGAGAGAAAAGAAGCCATCTAGCTAATAACTATGGACCCAAAGGTCTGTGGTAAACTACTCACACATCGTCGGAGAGGCTATGGTGTTGATGTAGAAGCCCTCCGTGATCGATTCCCCCTCTGGCGGAGCGCCGGAAAAGGCCCCAAGATGGGATCTCATGGGTACAGAAGGTTGCGGCGGTGGAAATATGGTTTCGTAGTGCTCTCGGATGTTTTCGGGGTATATGAGTATATATAGGCGAAAGAAGTAGGTCGACGGAGCCACGAGGGTGGGGGGCGCGCCCTCCTACCTCGTGGCCGCCTCGTTTCTTCCTTGACGTCCACTCCAAGTCTCCTGGATTGTGTTTGTTCCAAAAATAACTCTCGCAAAGATTTCATTCCGTTTGGATTCCGTTTGATATTCCTTTTCTGCAAAACACTGAAATAGGCAAAAAACAACAATTTGCACTAGGCCTTTGGTTAGTAGGTTAGTCCCAAAAATAATATAAAAAGGTATATTAAAGCCCATTAAACATCCAAAACACATAATATAATAGCATGGAGCAATCAAAAATTATAGATACGTTGGAGACGTATCAAGCATCCCCAAGCTTAATTCCTGCTCGTCCTCGAGTAGGTAAATGATAAAAACAGAATTTTTGATGTGGAATGCTACCTAGCATAATTCTCAATGTAATTTTCTTTATTGTGGCTTGAATGTTCAGATCCGAAAGATTCAAGACAAAAGTTTAATATTGACATAAAATAATAATACTTCAAGCATACTAACAAAGCAATCATGTCTTCTCAAAATAACATGGCCAAAGAAAGTTATCCCTACAAAATCATATAGTCTGTCTATGCTCTATCTTCATCACACAAAGTATTTAATCATGCACAACCCTGATGACAAGCCAAACAATTGCTTCATACTTTTGATGTTCTCAAACTTTTTCAATCTTCACGCAATATATGAGCGTGAGCCATGGAGATAGCACTATATGTGGAATAGAATGGTGGTTGTGGAGAAGACAAAAAAAGGAGAAGATAGTCTCACATCAACTAGGCGTATCAACGGGCTATGGAGATGCCCATTAATAGATATCAATGTGAGTGAGTAGGGATTGCCATGCAACAGATGCACTAGAGCCATAAGTGTATGAAAGCTCAACAAAAGAAACTAAGTGGGTGTGCATCCAACTCGCTTGCTCACGAAGACCTAGGGCATTTTGAGGAAGCCCATCATTGGAATATACAAGCCAAGTTCTATAATGTAAAATTCCCACTAGTATATGAAAGTGACAACATAGGAGACTCTCTATCATGAAGATCATAGTGCTACTTTGAAGCACAAGTGTGGTAAAAGGATAATAACATTGTCCCTTCTCTCTTTTTCTCTCATTTCTCTTTTTATATTTTTTTATTTGGGCCTTTCCCCCTTTTTATGGCCTCTTTTTTTTCTTTTTTTTCTTTTCGTCCGGAGTCTCATCCCGACTTGTGGGGGAATCATAGTCTCCATCATCCTTCCCTCACTTGGGACAATGCTCTAATAATGATGATCATCACACTTTTATTTACTTACAACTCAAAAATTACAACTTGATACTAGAACAAAATATGACTCTATGTGAATGCCTCTGGCGGTGTACCGGGATGTGCAATGAATCAAGAGTGACATGTATGAAAGAATTATAAAGGTGGCTTTGCCACAAATACGATGACAACTACATGATCATGCAAAGCAATATGACAATGATGTAACGTGTCATAACAAATGGAACAATGGTAAATTGCATGGAAATATATCTTAGAATGGCTATGGAAATGCCATAATAGGTAGGTATGGTGGTTGTTTTGAGGAAGGTATATGGTGGGTGTATGGTACCGGCGAAAGTTGCGCGGTACTAGAGAGGCTAGCAATGGTGGAAGGGTGAGAGTGTGTATATCCACGAACTCAACATTAGTCATAAAGAACTCACATACTTATTGAAAAAATCTATTAGTTATCGAAACAAAGTACTATGTGGATGCTCCTAGGGGGATAGATTGGTAGGAAAAAACCATCACTCGTCCCCGACCGCCACTCATAAGTAAGACAATCAATAAATAAATCATGCTCCGACTTCATCACATAACGGTTCACCATACGTGCATGCTAAGGGAATCACAAACTTTAGAACAAGTATTTCTCAAATTCACAACTACTCAACTAGCATGACTCTAATATCACCATCTTCATATATCAAAACAATCATCAAGTATCGAACTTCTCATATTATTCAATGCACTTTTTATGAAAGTTTTTATTATACCCATCTTGGATGCCTATCATATTAGGACTAATTTTATAGCCGAAGCAAATTACCATGATGTTCTAAAAGACTCAAAATAATATAAGTGAATCATGAGAGATCAATAATTTCTATAAAATAAAACCACCATCGTGCTCTTAAAGATATAAGTGAAGCACTAGAGCAAAATTATTTAGCTCAAAAGATATAAGTGAAGCACATAGAGTATTCTAATAAATTCCGATTCATGTGTGTCTCTCCAAAAGGTGTGTACAGCAAGGATGATTGTGGTAAACTAAAAAGTGAAGACTCAAATCATACAAGACGCTCCAAGCAAAACACATATCATGTGGTGAATAAAAATATAGCCTCAAGTAAAGTTACAAATAGACGAAGATGAAAGAGGGGATGCCTTCTGGGGCATCCCCAAGCTTAGGCTTTTTGTTGTCCTTGAATTTTACATTGGGGTGCCTCCCCAAGCTTAGGATCTTTGCACTCCTTATTCCAAAATCCATTAAATCTTTACCCAAAACTTGAAAACTTCACAACACAAAACTCAACAGAAAATCTAATGAGCTCCGTTAGTATAAGAAAACAAACCACCACTTCAAGGTACTGTAATGAACTCATTCTTTATTTATATTTGTGTTAAACCTACTGTATTCCAACTTATCTATGGTTCATACCCCCAATACTAGCCATAGATTCATCAAAATAAGCAAACAAGACACGAAAAACAGAATCTGTCAAAAACAGAACAGTCTGTAGTAATCTGTAGGTTTCGAATACTTATGTAACCCCAAAAATTCTGAAATAAATTGGTGGACGTGAGGAATTTGTCTATTAATCATCTGCAAAAATAATCAACCTAATCTCACTCTCTAGTAAAAAATGGCAGCTAATCTCGTGAGCGCTAAAGTTTCTATTTTTTATAGCAAGATCGCAAAGACTCCCCCCAAGTCTTCCCAAAGATTCTACTTGGCACAAACACTAATTAAAAACATAAAACCACATCTAAACATAATGTAGATGAATTATTTATTACTAAACATGAACAAAAAAATAAACAAAAATAAAATTGGGTTGCCTCCCAACAAGCGCTATCGTTTAACGCCCCTAGCTACGCATAAAAACAAGAATAGATCTAGGTATTGTCATCTTTGGTGTTGGGAAAGAAAATAGAAAAATTCTTATCTATAGCATTTATCTTTATATTTTGAGAAATCACGTGGCCATTAATGGTGGAAGAAAGATTAAGCACGCTAAAGAAATTTGCATCTAAGCTAGCCTTCATCTCTTTGATAATTTCGTTTTGAGAAAAGCACAAAAGAGAGGTGGATTCAACCTTCTCATTCATGGGGTGCCCAAATATAGTTATCATCTTTTCATAGGTATCTATGGCATCCCCCTCAAGAAAACCTTTTTCAAAAATAGAATCTAAAACTTGCTTGAACGAAGAGGGTAAGCCAACATAAAAGCTTTTTAGGTATATCTCAATTTGATATTGGGGTACATAACTGGCCCGGATCCTTAATAGCCTATCCCAAGAATCTTTCAAAGACTCATCAAGTAAATAATGAAAAATCCTGGGATCATCTTCATCGAAATTATTCAAACTCTCATTGATAACCCTGGTAGGTCTTTCCATAGCAGCATTATTTATGAGCTTAGCGAGGACAGAGGGACTATCCAAAGTACTAAATCCCGGGAGAGAACCCTTACCCCTTTTTGATTCGGCCATGGCAAAAGAAAGGCAAACGGGAAAGGGGCGAACGGAAAAGAGAGCGAATAAAACGGCAAGGGTGAAGCGGGGGAGAGGAAAACGAGAGGCAAATGGCAAATAATGTAATGTGAGGGATAAGAGTTTGTGATGGGTACTTGGTATGTCTTGACTTGTGCATAGATCTCCCCGGCAACGGCGCCATATATGGCTTGTTGACGGGAGATCAAATCTTGATTTGACTTGGTGCAACCTCCCCGGCAACGGCGCAAGAAATCCTTCTTGCTACCTCGTGAGGATGCGTTGGTTTTCCCTTGAAGAGGAAAGGGTGATGCAGCAAAGTAGCGTAAGTATTTCCCTCAGTTTTTGAGAACCAAGGTATCAATCCAGTAGGAGGTAACACGCAAGTCCCTAGTACCTACACAAACAAACAAGAACCTCGCAACCAACGTGATAAAGGGGTTGTCAATCCCTTCACGGTCACTTACGAAAGTGAGATCTGATAGAGATAATAAGATAAATATTTTTGGTATTTTTATTGTATAGATTGGAAAATAAAGATTGCAAAATAAACAATGAGAGAAATAGCAAGTATATAGGAAAATAATATAATGGAAAATATACCCGGGGGCCATAGGTTTCACTAGTGGCTTCTCTCAAGATAG
This sequence comes from Triticum aestivum, assembly GCF_018294505.1. Classification (NCBI taxonomy): domain Eukaryota; kingdom Viridiplantae; phylum Streptophyta; class Magnoliopsida; order Poales; family Poaceae; genus Triticum; species Triticum aestivum. Next base: position 552,467,810 of record NC_057812.1, on the reverse strand, counting down.
CAAATTCTACGGTGGGTGAACAAATTACTATCGAGCAATTGATAGAAAAGCGCATAGTTATGAGAATATCTAGGCATGATCATGTATACAGGCATCACGTCTGTGACAAGTAGACCGAAGCGATTCTGCATCTACTACTATTACTCCACACATCGATCGCTATCCAGCATGCATCTAGAGTATTAAGTTCATAAGAACAGAGTAACACATCAGGCAAGATGACATGATGTAGAGGGATAAACTCAAGCAATATGATATGAACCCCATCTTTTTATCCTCGATGGCAACAATACAATACGTGCCTTGCTGCCCCTGCTGTCACTGGGAAAGGACACCGCAAGATTGAACCCAAAGCTAGGCACTTCTCCCGTTGCAAGAAAGATCAATCTAGTAGGCCAAACCAAACTGATAATTCGAAGAGACTTGCAAAGATATTAAATCATACATAAAAGAATTCAGAGAAGAATCAAATGTTGTTCATAGATAATCTTGATCATAAACCCACAATTCATCGGATCTCGACAAACACACCGCAAAAAGAATTACATCGAATAGATCTCCAAGAGAATCGAGGAGAACTTTGTATTGAGATCCAAAGAGAGAGAAGAAGCCATCTAGCTAATAACTATGGACCCGAAGGTCTGTGGTAAACTACTCACACATCATCAGAGAGGCTATGGTGTTGATGTAGAATCCCTCCATGATTGATTCCTCCTCCGACGGAGCGCCGGAAAAGGCCCCAAGATGGGATCTTACGGGTACAGAAGGTTGCGGCGGTGGAAATAGGGTTTCGTGGTGCTCTTGGATGTTTTCGGGGTATATGAGTATATATAGGTGAAAGAAGTAGGTCGGCGGAGCCACGAGGGGCCCACGAGGGTGGGGGCGTGCCTACCCCCTAGGCCCGCCCTCCTACCTCGTGGCCGCCTCGGTTCTTCCTTGACATCCACTCCAAGTCTCCTGGATTGCATTTGTTCCAAAAATAACTCTGCCGAAGGTTTCATTCCGTTTGATATTCCTTTTCTGCGAAACACTAAAATAGGCATAAAAACAATTTGCAGTGGGATTTTAGTTAGTAGGTTAGTCCCAAAAATAATATAAAAAGGTATATTAAAGCCCATTAAACATCCAAAACAGATAATATAATAGCATGGAACAATCAAAAATTACAGATACATTGGAGACATATCATCCCCCTCCACCTAAAGGTGATCCTGTGTTTGAATTAAAACAATTGCCAGACACTTTGAAATATGTTTATCTTGATGAAAAGAAGATATATCCTGTTATTATTAGTGCTAACCTTTCAGAACATGAAGAAAAAAGATTATTGAAAGTTCTAAGGAAGCATCGAGCAGCTATTGGATACAATCTTGATGATTTAAAGGGCATTAGTCCCACTCTATGTCAGCACAAAATTAATATGAAACCTGATGCTAAACCCGTTGTTGATCACCAACGTCGGTTAAATCCAAAGATGAAAGAAGTGGTAAGAACTGAAATATTAAAGGTTCTGGAAGCAGATATAATCTATCCTATAGCTGATAGTAGATGGGTAAGTCCTATTCATTGTGTTCCTAAGAAAGAGGTATAACCGTTGTTCCCACTACAAAAAAAGACACATCCGTGACATTTTGGGCCGAACGAATTTTTTTCCTGTCATAGTTATGACGCTTCTATGACGATAATTGTGACAAAACCCGGTATCATCATAGATGTGGTGGGCTCCTACTTCTATGACAAAAAATCATGACAGAAAATGGGCTTTTCGTCCTGGGCGGGCCGGAGCCGCAGCTGCATGACATTCCTTGACCCGTCCATGATGGAAAAAACCATGGTAGAAGCGAGGGCGAGGAAAATATCAGGGTGTTCCCGGTTACGGTGGGTGGTCGGGGCCGAGCGGTGCACGGAGGTTTGCGCGTTTCTCTCGTACACGCATGCGCGTGGGTGTGAGGCATTGGGCTATAACTGAACCCGGGCGAGGCGTTGGGCTCTAACTGAACCCGAGCAATTGCACTGCAGGCTACGTGTTACTGAACCCGAGTGATCGATCGATGGCTGTTAACTAAACCTGATCGAGTGATTCCTTCGCTACTGCTGCTAACTGAAGCCCATCAATGCTGCCTCTGGATGAACAATGGGCGTTGCTGGGGGGTTTGGATGGACAGTTCCCAGTGGGGGTGGATGAACAGGACCCCGTGGTGTGCCTCTGGATAAACAGGACCCCGATTGATCGAGCCAGTTGGGGCTGGATGAACAGGACCTCGTGGAGGGCTAGATTAACAAGACGACCCCGTGGAGGGCTGGATGAATAGTAGACGGTGGAGGGCTGGATGAACAGTAGCCCATGCAGGGGTGGTTAAACAGGAGCCCATGGAGAGGGCTGGTTGAACAGTAGCCGGTGGAGTAGCGCGCGGTGGAGGCTGGATGAACAGGAGCCCCGTGGATGAACAGTCGCAGGTGGAGGCTGGAGGAGGTCGACGGTGGATGAACAATATCCCGTGGAGGCTGGAGGGGGTCGATGGTGGAGATGAACAGTACCCCGTAGAGTCCCGTTTTGCGGTACGCCGCACCCCTCCCGATGAATAGGACCCCCGTTTCGACCGTAGCGCTCCAACACAAGTCTGTTTCCTCCGTTTTGCGGTACGCCACACCCCTCTCGATGAACAGGACCCCCGTTTTGACCGTAGGAGGTCCGTTTCCTCCGTTTTGCGGTACGCCAAACCCCTCTCGATGAACAGGATCCCGTTTCGACCGTGGCCGGTCGAACACAAGGCCGTTTCCTCTGTTCTGCAGTACGCCATGCCTCGTTTCCATCGGTTCCTCCATCCAAGCCCTCCCGATGAACACGACGACGCATTCCGTTCCGACCCAGCCGGTTGGCTCCCCATGAACACGACGATGACGCTATTTCTCCGTTCTGACCCAAGCATGTACACGAGCCCTGGCCGTACGTACGCACAAGTAGGCGTTCGAGACCCTGCCCGTATGTACGTATGTGGCCGTATTTACTTTCTTGCACCCTGGCCACTGTACGTACGTGTACATGCTACGTGCGCGCCTCTACTACGACACATGCACGCCTCTACATCGACCGGTATGTACGTACACACTTGACCAGAATGACAACGCTACGTATGCTTCGACCAGGTGGGTCCCGACTGTCAGGCACTTCCTTGCATGCGAAGATGTAGCTGGTGGGTCCCAACAGCCAGGGGGCAAATCGTTTTTTTTTTGCCCGGACGCACTTCCTTGCGTGCGAAGATGTAGCTGGTAGGTCCCAGCAGTCAGGGGGAAATGTTTTTTTCACGGAATATGGTTGCCCGTCCCATGGGTCCGTGCTGTCAGGTGGAGGAATCATTATTTTCCGCGTAATAAGGAGGCACTTCCTTGCTGCGGCCATGGACCCAGCCGTCAGCCTCTCCACATACAGTCCACGTTCGATGGAAGCCATTCCTTGACCACGTTGACCGCACCGCACCAAGAGCACCAGGGCGGTGGACGACGGCGAGGCCTAGAAAGGGGACGGCACGGAGCCGGGGAAGACGCGGCAGTGGATGCCCACGCGTAGAGGAGTATGAGGGTTCACTGGTTCGGCTGCGGTGTGAGGCTGTTGTCGCCGCAGAATAACAGGGGGTGTGGGTGAGTAGAGGGATGGCCTGGCCAGCGGTGGGAGTAGTAGGGGGCGGTGAGGCCTCCGCGGCATCATAGCCGGCCACGAGAGGCAGGAGCACGTGGCACGATCGACGCTGGTTTGGGCGGCTGGAGCAAGAAGACCAGAGGTTGAAGAAGCACTACGGCCGTTGGATGGACATCGTACGGTCACTGGAGCTAGAATCGTTCATATTGACTACGTTGACAAAGCCCTCCATCCCCGTCAACTTAGTAGGCCCACAAGTCAGCCTCCCACCAAGGTGGGTCCCAGCTAGTAGGGGAAGTATTCCTTTTTTTGTGTAATAAGGAGGCACTTCCGGTGGGTCCGAGCTGACAGCGGGGGGAACATTTTTTTCACGAAATACGGTGGCCCGTCCGATGGGTCCCAACAGTCAGGGGGGAAACGTTTTTTTTCGCAAAATACGGTGGCCCGTCTGGTGGGTCCCTGCTGTCAGGTGGAGGAATCATTATTTTCCGCGTAATAAGGAGGCACTTCCTTGCGGTGGCCGTGGACCCAGCTGTCAGCCTCTCCACGTACAGTACACTTCCGATGGAAGTCGTTCCTTGACCACGTTGACCACACCGTGTTCCGTGCATGCATGCGTCCATGGGCTTGGTGCGTCCCCACTGTCAGCCTCTCATGTACAGTCATCTTCCAATGACTCTCGGTTGTTCACCACGTTGACCACACCATGCCGAGTGCACCAAGGCCGATGGACAACGGTGAGGCCCCAGACTGGAATGACTCGGAGATGGGGAAGACGGGGAAGTGGAGTCGCAGATGGAGAGGAGTGGGAAACTTGACTGGTTCGAATGCGCGGTAGCACAGCCACGGTGCCGCCCACGGGAGACAGGAGCAAGAACCGAGGTTGAAGAAGGAGCACGGCTGTTGGATTAACATCCAACGGTCCAACTGCTAGAATCATTTGTTGATTAAGTTGACAAAGCCATGCGTACACGTCCGCTTAGTAGGCCCACAAGTCAGCCACCAAATTTGATGGGTCCCAGCTGTCAACGGGAGGAATAATTTTTTCGCATAACAAGGAGACACTTCCTTCTGTGCGAAGATACAGCCGGTGGGTCCCAGCTGTCAGGTGGAGGAAACACTTTTTAGCTTAATAAGGAGGAACTTTCCATGCGTGCGACCATGGACCTTGTGGGTCCCAGCCGTCAGGCTCTCCACATACAGTCCTCTTCCGATGACTCTCGTTTGTTCACCACGCTGCACCGAGCGCAGTGAGGTGGTGGACGACGGCGAGGCCTCGAACAGGAACGGCTCGGAGATGGGAAGACGCGGCAGTGGAGTCGCAGATTGAGAGGAGGAGAAGGGTTATAATTGGTTCTGGTGCGGCATGGGGCTGCAGTCGGTGGAGAATAACAGGAGGTGTGGAGGGGTGGAGGGATAGCCTGGCCGGCGGTGGGGTAGCGCTTCGCAGCGATGCGTGCTAAGCAGAGCTGCTACCGCCGGAGGCCGGAGGCCGGACCAGGCGGTCCCGGCGACGCTGGAGGAAGAAGATGAGAGATTGAAGGTGCATGCCGGCTGTTGGATATAAATCCAATGGCTGTGGATGTCATAATCATTTGTTGACCAAGTTGACAACACCCTGCGTAGGCTTCGACCTATTGGCCCACATGTTAGCCTGCAAAAATGTGGCATATATTTAACCCATTTTCTAGAATGTGCAGTCCATTTGCTGGGCTGGGTAAACAAATAAATTCGCATCAATGCGGCCCATTTATATTTTCTAAGGAATCCCGGCCCATTTGCACTTCCTTCAAATACACGAATTAGTTGGGCTCGTTATATATATAATGTTATGTTAGAAGGAGCAATTAATATCAAGAAATAAACCGGAGAGGCACATTTTTTATATACATAATTAACAAATTAGCGAGTTATTGCTCAAAATAAAAATGAGCGCGTTATTATTATATTGGTCCTTAAAATCTTCGCAAGCTTTTGTACGCAATCACCAGGATTTTCCTTGCCTGTGAGCCAAAAACAACCAGGATTTTCCTTGCCAACTTCTGTCAAACATTTACTTTTATAAGTTAATAACACGTGGGATGTTTTCATAATGTATATATAAGTCTCTATAAAATATACGATAATAGTAATAATATAAATATATATATATATATATATATAATGTGGTTAAAAAAATACATTGGGCTGCCGATCTTTAAGAAAAAGCCCATAGGTCGGCATGGACCTAAAAAAATAAGTTGAAACCACTATCACCGTATGTGTGGGCTAGGCATGTTAAAATACAAAACCTAGGCCTAGCTGATACTTGTTCGCCCTCTGGAAAAAAATGATACCAGATCCCCGAGCGATCTGGATTAAAGAGGGGGCCGGCGACACGATTGAAGAAGCACATCAGGAGTGATTTTTTTCTTCAGTGGATGGCTCTCGATGGCGTTTTTTTACTTGCCTCTACACCATACAACTTGTATTTTTAGCCTCCCATTCCGTGGTGGACCAGCAGCCCATTTGCTGGGCGGGCCAACCTACAGAAACCATCACTTGATTTTTCATCAAGCCCCCAAAACAACGCAGTACTATGTTTGTTTTGAGGCCGAAAACATTATGACAGGGGTTGAGCGGGGGAGGGGGCAAGATAGAGCAAAAACATTAAAAAAAGCTAATGCGCCGTTGCTACCCTAACAAAGCAGGTGCAATTCTTCTCGGGAAGAAGGTGTGCCGTTGACACCCACACGTCACATACCCCATAGTAGGCATACTAACAAGTTTAGACACAAGTACAACAGAAAAGGTAAATATTCATATCAAACTCAGGTTCACAGGACACGTTCATATTCATAGCCAACATTCACTATCAACAACTCAAAAGATTCATATATACACAAGTTCAGCATGTATATGGATCCAAATGATTGATAGATCACACAACAATATTCATAGATAATTCACAAAAAGATTCAGATATACACATGTTCAGTATGTTTATGCATCCAAATGATTGAGATCACAACCAATATGATCCATGGACGAACTTTAATTACCTAGGGTACAGACTAGTAAATGGTGTTCAGTCGGAGGCACTTCTTGCTAAAATTAATGCTTGTACGAGTAAACTTTTGAGTACATAAGAGGCAGCACAGACTATCTGAACTTTTCTTGTAGGTTTATCCTCAAATAGTGGCCTCGTGCCGAGGGAGGTTTGAGCAACTTGGCCACCACTTTCATCCAACTAGTTTATTGGCTGATCTTGGTCCTGTAGCTCGCCAAAATTCTACATTGCAGACGAGAAAGGAGGCGGTTGAGAAAATGAACCACCCAAATTTTTTGTGCAGTTCAACTAAAATGGAGCATCCCTGGCGTGCAGACTGATTAAGTGCCAGATGAATATATGCGTCAACCAACTTGTCTAGAATCTTTAGACTCCATGCCATACAGTTCGCTACCATATCTGCCGATAACCAAAAGGCACAAGTTGGGACCAAAGACTAGACTGCGTTTTTCTGGGATATGCACCAAGCAATATTTTTGGTGTTCACTCTCCTAATACTTGGAGTTTGACAACTGGTTGACGCCGGTTGGTACTCAAATGAATATATGCACTTCTTCTTGTCAACATCGATGCTTGTCTGAGTGAACTTTGGAGTACATAGCAGCAGCATAAGTACCTGTCCATCTGATCTTTTTGTGCAGTTCTACTGAAATCACCCAATGTAATGATTTGCCTGCGAGTTCAGGCTCCAAGTTACTCCTTTATGAAATCGGCAAACAGTAGCACAATGCAAAATTATGAATACATATGACAAGCACAATAATCAGGATAAAGACCAGTACCAACCTGTGTGAGGTAGCATATCAATTACTATTTCCTTTGACAGGAAGCCGAGATAAGCCAAGCGACTGATAGCAAAGGAAGAATGCAAGCCTAGATTAGCGACTGACAAGAAAGGAAGGAAGTTGTCGAGGCAATGAAACACCCAAAGTTTTTGTGAAGTTCCACCAAAATCGAGCATCCCTGTTGGCACATATATTGAGAGAGTGAGATTACTGTAATAGTGGGACTAGTTGATGAAACATACACTAACAAATAGAAGCACCCTAATTATCTTAATGGGTAAAGTTAGCAACATAGTAGTCTTGCTTAAAGAGAGGTATTTGTTTATTTAATCAGTGCCAATTAGTTCAACACTCAAAGCATTGCCAAGTATCATAGGTTGCAAAACTTTAACGTGCAAAGCTAACGGAGTTTCTCGTGACAGTAGCACGATACAAATAGAGATGACATCAAACTAATATGGATGAAGTCCTTAGGCCGGTACAAACCTGAGGAAAAAATCTTATTCATGTAGTCCCATAAGAGATGATGAAGCACTCACTGGAATCACTCAATAGTGTATATTTTTGTGCACTTCAAATGTATGGTTGTAATCACTCTTGTTTACTAGTGCTGAAATTATATCGAAAGGTTACCAAGAACTTCTAGCAGAGTTAAAGCACTGCCTGGGATACAGTTCATTGTATTGTCTTGTGTAGTTCCACTAAAATGTATGATCGGCACAACATGATCCCTGTTTGCACAAGTAGGAACAAGGTGAAACCTTCATTAGCTTGGTGAGAAAGGATAGAAAGACATTAGCATATTACTCTAACAGTAGCATCAAATTTATGATGGACAATACACAAAACATTGCCTCATTAAACCAATGGCAATAAATTGACATGCAAAACAATAGCACTATTATGTCATGACACTAATTATATTCCCTCCCTGCTCCACCGCATGATTCACCTCCATAGACAAACATACACACGTACATGATTCAGCATAAGTTGCTACTAAATATTTGTTTAACTCTGACAGGAAAATTAGGCAGCAATAAATTAGTGGTACTTAAGTACTCCTAATTAATTAAGTGACCTTGCAGGAGAGACAACAGAAGTGGAAGGGCTCCCTGGAGGATCGTCTCACATGTAAGGTAGACGTTGCCGGAGCCCTTGAATTGCCTCGAATGAGGCCTCTGGCTTCAGCAAGATCACCTTGGCACTGTTTATTCTTATTCTTCCTCCTCTTCCTCCTCTGTTTCTCTTTCTCCTCACCAATTGGTGAAACCAAGTACATGATTAGCCTTCTATTTCTGAATTGGTTTTGTCAGTGACGGAGTACAAGTGTACTAGTAAACAATAGCATTATTTTCTCATGGGAGTCACAAAATAGAGATGAACACGTGCATTAAATATCATTCTTACCTAAAGGAAGGTTATGGCGCCAATATGGATGATGAGGATTGGAACACATATCCCCCTTTGTGTAGTTCCACCGAAATGAATCAACTATTCCATTCTGACATTCCAGTTAAACAACACAAAAGTCACTTCTTTTAAGAGGTGTTTTGTGCAGTGCACCAAAAGGTCACAACAGTAACCTGGTGAAATGGATATCCCTGTTTGCACAAAAAGCTACAATGGAAACCGTCAAAGTCTCAAACAATTACAAGCAAAAACATTTGGCTAAACTTGTCATGGCTTATAACAATGGCATGGCTTCATTTTACCAGGGGCATTAGATTAAGAACAACTAAATATTTGGTATAAGGGCATGGGACAGTGGGTGCACTAGCAGTCCAGCACCATGTACCTAAACAGGGGCATAAAGTGGTGATTCAGAGTTTGTTGCCCCGAGAAACAAACATCCAAGAAACAAATCTGGGTTGGTCCCATTTTTGTTCACTCTAGCCACCTACTCCTATGTGTGGATAGCAAATCTAGTCCTGGCCATACCACTATGTACAACGTTACCCCGGTATTTCCCTTTTCGACCAAGAGACTAGTTGGATGACCAGTCTGTACTACTTTCACCCCCTTTCCTTCCTGTTTGTACCAAGTCCGATGTACATATTAAATTCCCCCACCCCACTTTATTTCTTGTTTGAACCAAGTACAAGATTCGACTCCATGAAGTAGCTTTACCTCTAACAATAGAAGAAGAAAAATAGGCGACGTTGGACCATCCGATCGAGAGGGGCTGAGTGATACGTCCATTTTGCCTCATGCTTTTATATCGATATTTATTGAATTATGGGCTGTTATTATACATTATGCCACAATACTTATGCCCATTCTCTCTTATTTTACAAGGTTTACATAAAGAGGGAGAATGCCGGCAGCTGGGATTTTGTGCTGGAAAAGGAGCACATATTAGAGACCTATTCTGCACAGCTCCAAAAGTCCTGAAACTTCATGGAAGCTATTTCCAGAATATATAAAAAATACTGAGCACAAGAAGTTCCAAAGGGGGGCCACACCCTGGCCACGAGGGTGGGGGAGCACGCCCTCTGCCTCGTGGGCCCCCTGGGCCCCTCCCATGCCCATCTTCTTCTATATGGAGTCTTTCGTTGAGGAAAAAAAATCATAAGCAAGCTTTCGGGATGAGACTCCACCGCCACGATGCAGAACCTTGGCGGAACCAATCTAGGGCTCTGGCGGAGCTGTTCTGCCGGGGAAACTTCCCTCCGGGAGGGAGAAATCATCACCATCGTCATCACCAACGATCCTCTCATCGGGAGGGGGTCAATCTCCATCAACATCTTCACCAGCACCATCCCATCTCAAACCCTAGTTCATCTCTTGTATCCAATCTTTCTATCCAAACCTCAGATTGGTACATGTGGGTTGCTAGTAGTGTTGATTACTCCTTGTAGTTGATGCTAGTTGGTTTACTTGGTGGAAGATCATATGTTTAGATCCATTATGCATATTAATACCCCTCTGATTATGAACATGAATATGCTTTGTGAGTAGTTACATTTGTTCCTGAGGACATGGGAGAAGTCTTGCTATTAGTAGTCATGTGAATTTGGTATTCGTTCGATATTTTGATGAGATGTATGTTGTCATCCCTCTAGTGGTGTCATGTGAACGCTGACTACATGACACTTCATCATTGTTTGGGCCTAGGGGGAGGCATTGGGAAGTAATAAGTAGATGATGGGTTGCTAGAGTGACAGAAGCTTAGACCCTAGTTTATGCGTTGCTTCGTAAGGGGCTGATCTGGATCCATATGTTTCATGCTATGGTTAGGTTTACCTTAATACTTTTGCTGTAGTTGCGGATGCTTGCAATAGGAGTTAATCATAAGTGGGATGCTTGTCCAAGTAAGGACAGTACCCAAGCACCGGTCCACCCACATATCAGATTATCAAAGTACCGAACGCGAATCATATGATCGTGATGAAAACTAGCTTGATGATAATTCCCATGTGTCCTCGGGAGCGCTTTCCTTCATATAAGAGTTTGTCCAGGCTTGTTCTTCGCTATAAAAAGGTGTAACATCCCAAATTTTCAATTTGGAATGTTATACATAGATCATTCCGGCATATCATATTTATTGCATTTCGTCTCGCGATCCTCGAAAATCCTAAGCACCTCAAGGACCCTCGGAGAGAGTTGGGGATTTTCCCGGTTTTCAAATTTGATTTTTTATCAATTTTGAAACGAGGATTTTGGTTTAAATTATTTTTCTCTCTGAAAATATTTCATATTAAAACATATGAGAGGAGATAATATGACTTCTCCAAAATAAATGAAATATTGCAGGAAAAATATTAAAATAAATATTTGTTTTTATTTGGATTTTATTGTAATTTTGTTTGCATTAGAAAAATTGCATGTTTTCAAAATTACATTTTAGGGCCAAGAAAATGTTCATCTCGTTCTAAATATTTTATTTAGACGGAGAAAATTTGTTTTGGCATTTTTAGAATTTTATTTTATTTTCTAGGATTTTTTTAGTTTCGACGGAATTATTTAAAAAAACGCAAGGGCTAACTGGGCCGAAGCCCAGCCGGCCCGTTCCACCGCCGTCTCCCCCGCGTGCGTCGCCGTGCGCAGCATGGACGCCGAGGGGAGTCCGTGCCGGACTCGTCCCCGGGCGCCCCCTCGCCCAAGCCATGTCGCCCCCTCGCCCCTTTAAATAGTGTCGCCCCACCTCGCCTCTCCACCACGACCGCCTGCCAGCCCCGCCACTGTAGCCCGCGCCGCCGCCTACCACCGCCGGCGCCACCGCCTGTCGCTGCCCGCGCCGCTGCTGCCGCATGCCGCCTGAGCCCCGCCGTCTGCCAGCCCCGCCGGAGCCGCACCCCGCCAGATCCGACGAGGTAACGCGCCGTCGCCGTCGTTTTTTTAGAAAACCCTAGTTCATTTTTTCAGTCCGTCGGCTTTTCCTAGGTTTTCTTTTTAGCGGATGTTCATCCGTATGTTCATTTTAACGAACGGTTTTCGCTCGTTAGTTACAGATAATGAACGCTCGTTCATTAGCCTGTTCGTCAGTTTTCTTTTATCGGATTACTCCGCGATTATTTCTGATCGCGATTTCTGATCCGATTTTCGTTCTAGTTTATCTTTTCGCTCGTTAGTCGGAATCAGGTGATTCAAGCGCCTAGATCTTCGTCTCGAGACTCTCTTTCCGCTTAACCAACTTGCACAAGTTTTCTACTATAAAATTTGACCCAATTCTAGATTAGTAAACGGATCTTGTTTCTTTCGCCGTTTGAGTTTCGTTGCTCCGTTCAATTTGATTCTTTTTGTAAACCAGAGTTCTTAAGTTGAACTTTCTAGTTAGACCTTCTCATTTGAGTTTTACCCGTGTTTCTTTGCTTGATTGCTTATGTATGCTATTGTTTGTTTGCGATAGAATTCCCGGAGTGTGAAGCATGTTATTTGGAGTCTCTAGGTTACGCGGATCGTCAGCAAGGCAAGTAACACTTTGATCATACCCCTTTATCACCCAGTTTTTATGCATTAGTTCCAATCCCCAAACATTGCATGGTTAGGATGTCATTAACATGTGGGTTGGGAAGTAGTTAATGAGGTAGAACCTATTACCCTGTTACATACAAACCCTTGGGAGTTACTTCTACGTGTTGCTTAGATTGATATGCTATGCTCGTAGACGAGGTTTGGGTGAGTGAAATCCATGACAGATGTGAGATTGACAATTAATGGTTCAACTTAAGGTGGCAACTTAAATACACATCTGGGTGGATTGAGGACCCTGGAGTACCCAGTGTTGCATGTATTTTTTGGAAATACCGGAGTACCCGTGTGATCTTCCTATGGACCGCCACCCAGGCTCAAAGGGAACTGAGATGATTCATGCTAGAAACTTCCGTGTGCATCCACAAGCTATTATGGGCTCTAGCATAGTTTAGTAAGTTACGTGAAGCTCTTGAAGAGGTGGATCAGCAGGTAGTAGGTTGTAGGTTTGGTATGGTCTGCCTGGAGTAGAGAGTTAATGTTTCTGAAAGACTGTGTCTCGGTCATCCGTTTCTCAAACACCATGTAGTGCGAGAAATCCAACGGAGGCGATCAAGTCTTGTGGGGAAAAGTGTGCAAACCTCTGTAGAGTGTACAAACTAATCATGGTTAGCCGTGTCCCCGGTTATGGACAAATCTTGAGTATCTAGTACTTGGAGTATCTTAAGTATCTCATCACTCTAAATTAATATTGTTGGGTTGATAATTACCTTAATTGGGATTGAGTTGGAGGAACCTTCTCAATGATGTTTCAACTACAATGATAGTTAAATTAAAATCTATTCCTTTGTTGTAGGGAAAAATTGGCTTTTCGCAAAAACTATAACCATAGAGCTTTCCACCAGCCAAATATCCATGTAGTGATAGCATTATTCTATTCTTGCTCTACTGTGTTATTTTGCCAGCATATTCCATGTGCTGACCCGTTTTCGGGCTGCAACGTATTATCTCGCAGACTTTTCAAACGAGGAGTAAGGTTCGTTAGGTCATTGCCGTGCAGCTCAGCTATGCCGTTGGAGTTGATGGACTCACTTTATCTGCCAAGCCTTCCGCTTTTATCATATTAGATGGCCTTAAGCCACATTTATTGTAATAAGTTCTCTTTGGAGACATTCGATGTAATAAGTGTGTGATTGCTACTCTGTTATAAATCCTCGAGTATTGTGTGTGTCAACATTACCGATCCAGGAATGACATTGAAGCACAGAGACTTTACCATTTGAGGTCGGGTCGCTACAAGATGGTATCAGAGCCCGGTTGAGTGTAGGACATGACCACTAAGCTAAAACCATAGATCACTATTCTCTTCTCATTTCTGACTCCTCTCCATTTTCCACTCTTTAGGATGGCGGATGCAAGGAACAAGTTTGCACAACCGGATGAAGAAGCACCTTTTGGACGACACTTGAAGGAAGTCACTAGGTACCTGAACATAGGAATACTAAGCTTAACCGGGACCTACAACGCCACTTTACCAGAAGAGGAGCGATGGATGATTCAAGTTCAAGTTCCAGGAAGAACCTTCACACCAGTCACTAAACCCATAGAGTTTTCCTTCGATGCACCAACCTAGAGTTTAGGAAAGAGTATGGAAGCTCACATCACCATGGGACACATTGGAGAAGTTTACCAAAAGGAGCTTAAGGGTACTATCTACCAGATCTGTGGGCGCCGAGATGAGCAACGGGAGATGATCAACACCAGGAAGGATAGATCAATTGTAGCTTTCATCCAGGAACTAAACCAGCACATTCGACGCCAGGAGAACCAGATGTGTGCAGGCATGATAGATCTGAAGAAGGCAATGACTAGGATCGTGGAACTGGAGGAAGAACTCAAGGCTACACATGAAGATTATGAGGAGGAAATCGTCGTACTAGTGGAGAAGAATGACGACCTGATTAAGAAGATCGGAATATTCATGGGAGACCCCACACCAGTAGAAGTGAAGGAAATATGCCCTAGAGGCAATAATAGTTATTATTTATTTCCTTATATCATGATAAATGTTTATTATTCATGCTAGAATTGTATTAATCGGAAACACAATACAAGTGTGAATACATAGACAAATAGAGTGTCACTAGTATGCCTCTACTTGAATAGCTCATTGATCAAAGATGGTTATGTTTCCTAACCATAAACATGAGTTGTCATTTTATTAAAGGGATCACATCATTAGGAGAATGATGTGATTGACTTGACCCATTCCGTTAGCTTAGCACTTGATCATTTAGTTTGTTGCTATTGCTTTCTTCATGACTTATACATGTTCCTATGACTGAGATTATGCAACTCCCATTTACCGGAGGAACACTTTGTGTGCTACCAAATGTCACAACGTAACTGGGTGATTATAAAGGTGCTCTACAGGTGTCTCCGAAGGTACTTGTTGGGTTGGCGTATTTCAAGATTAGGATTTGTCACTCCGATTGTCGGAGAGGTATCTCTGGGCCCTCTCGGTAATGCACATCACCTAAGCCTTGCAAGCATTGCAACTAATGAGTTAGTTGCGAGATGATGTATTACAGAATGAGTAAAGAGACTTGCCGGTAACAAGATTGAACTAGGTATTGAGATACCGATGATCGAATCTCGGGCAAGTAACATACCGATGACAAAAGGAACAACGTATGTTGTTATGCGGTTTGACCGATAAAGATCTTCATAGAATATGTAGGAGCCAATATGAGCATCCAGGTTCCGCTATTGGTTATTGACCGGAGACGTGCCTCGGTCATGTCTACATAGTTCTCGAACCCGTAGGGTCCGCACGCTTAAAGTTCGATGACGATTATATTATGAGTTTATGTGTTTTAATGTACCGAAGGAGTTCGGAGTCCCGGATGAGATCAGGGACATGACGAGGAGTCTCGAAATGGTCGAGACGTAAAGATCGATATATTGGACGACTATATTCGGACATCTGAAAAGTTCCGAGTGATTCGAATATTTTCGGGAGTACTGGGGAGTTACGAGAATTCGTATTGGGCCTTAATGGGCCATACAGGAAAGGAGAGAAAGGCCTCAAAGGGTGGCCGCACCCCTCCCCATGGGCTGGTCCGAATTGGACTAGGGAGGGGGGGCGCCCCCTTCCTTCCTTCTCCTTTCCCTTCCCTTTCCTTCTCTCCTACTCCTACTACTTGGAAGGGCTCCTAGTTCTACTCGGAAAGGGGGAATCCTACTCCCTGTGGGAGTAGGACTCCCCTAGGGCGCGCCATAGAGAGGGACGGCCCTCCCCCTCCTCCACTCCTTTATATACGGGGGCAGGGGGCACCTCTAGACACACAAGTTGATCAAGTTGATCGTCTCTTAGCCGTGTGCGGTGCCCCCCTCCACCATAGTCCAACTCGATAATACTGTAGCAGTGCTTAGGCGAAGCCCTGTGTCGGTAGAACATCAACATCGTCACCACGCCGTCGTGCGGACGAAACTCTCCCTCAACACTCGGCTGGATCGGAGTTCGAGGGACGTCATCGGGCTGGACATGTTCTGAACTCGGAGGTGCCGTACGTTCGGTACTTGATCGGTCAGATCGTGAAGACGTACGACTACATCAACATCGTTGTGCTAACGCTTCCGCTTATGGTCTACGAGGGTACGTGGACAACACTCTCCCCTCTCGTTGCTATGCATCACCATGATCTTGCGTGCGTAGGAAATTTTTGAAATTACTACGTTCCCCAACAGTGGCATCCGAGCCAGATTTTATGCGTTGATGTAATATATGCACGAGTAGAAAACAAGTGAGTTGTGGGTGATATAAGTCATACTGCTTACCAGCATGTCACACTTTGGTTCGGCGGTATAGTTGGATGAAGCGGCCTGGACCGACATTACGCGTACGCTTACGCGAGACTGGTTCTACCGACGTGCTTTGCACACAGGTGGCTGGCGGGTGTCAGTTTCTCCAACTTTAGTTGAACCGAGTGTGGCTACGCCCGGTCCTTGCGAAGGTTAAAACAGCACCAACTTGACAAACTATTGTTGTGGTTTTGATGCGTAGGTAAGAACGGTTCTTGCTCAGCCCGTAGCAGCCACGTAAAACTTGCAACAACAAAGTAGAGGACGTCTAACTGGTTTTTGCAGGGCATGTTGTGATGTGATATGGTCAAGACATGATGAGATATAAGTTGTTGTATGAGATGAACATGTTTTGTTGAAGTTATCGGCAACATGCAAAAGCCTTATGGTTATCTCTCTATTGCATAAGATGCAAGCACCAAATAATTGCTTTACTTTATCGCTATGCGATAGCAATAGTTGCAAGAGCAATTGTTGGCGAGACAACCATGTGACGACACATTGATATAGATCAAGATGATGGAGATCATTGTGTCATACCGGTGATGATGGAGATCATGACGATACTTTGGAGATGGAGACCAAAGGCACAAGATGATGATGGCCATATCATGTCACATATTTTGATTGCATGTGATGTTTATCTTTTATACATCTTATTTTGCTTAGTTCGACGGTAGCTTTATAAGATGATCTCTCACTAATTATCAAGGTACAAGTGTTCTCCCTGAGTATGCACCATTGCGAAAGTTCTTCGTGCTGAGACACCACATGATGATCGGGTGTGATAGGCTCTACGTTCAAATACAACGGGTGCAAAACAATTCCACACGCGGAATACTCAGGTTAAACTTGACGAGCCTAGCATATAACAGATATGGCCTCGGAACACGGGGACCGAAAGGTCGAGCGTGAATCATATAGTAGATATGATCAACATAGTGATGTTCACCATTGAAACTACTCCATCTCACGTGATGATCGGACATGGTTTAGTTGATATGGATCACGTGATCACTTAGAAGATTAGAGGGATGTCTGTCTAAGTGGGAGTTCTTAAGTAATATGATTAATTGAACTTTAGTTTATCATGAACTTAGTCCAGGTAGTATTAGCATATCTATGTTGTATATCAATAGCTCGCGATATTGCTCCCAGTTTATTGTATTCCTAGAGAAAAATTATGTTGAAAATGTTAGTAGCAATAATGCAGATTGGATCCGTGATCTGAGGATTATCCTCATTGCCGCACAAAAGAATTATGTCTTTGATGCACCGCTAGGTGACAGACCTATTGCAGGAGCAGATGCAGACATTATGAACATTTGGTTAGCTCAATATGATGACTACTTGATAGTTTAGTGCACCATGCTTAAACGGCTTAGAATCAGGACTTCAAAGACGATTTGAACGTCATGGACCATATGAGATGTTCCAGGAGTTGAAGTTAATATTTCAAGCAAATACCCGATTGAGAGATATGAAGTCTCCAACAAGTTCTATAGCTAAAATATGGAGGAGAATAGCTCAAGCAGTGAGCATGTGCTCAGATTGTACGGGTACTACAATCGCTTGAATCAAGTGGGAGTTAATCTTCCAGATAAGATAGTGATTGACAGAATACTCTAGTCACCATCACCAAGTTAGTAGAACTTTGTTATGAACTATGATATGCAAGGGATAACGGAAATGATTCCCAAGCTCTTCGTAATGCTGAAATCAACGAAGGTAGAAATCAAGAAAAATATCAAGTGTTGATGGTAGACAAGACCACTAGTTTCAAGAAAAGGGCAAAGGGGAAGAAAGGGAACTTCAAGAAGAATGGCAAGCAAATTGCTGCTCAAATGAAGAAGCCCAAGTCTGGTCCTAAGCCTGAGACTAAGTGCTTCTACTGCAAAGGGACTGGTCACTGGAAGTGAAACTGCCCCAAGTATTTGGCGGATAAGAAGGATGGCAAAGTGAACAAAGGTATATTTGATATACAGATTATTGATGTGTATTTTACTAGTGTTCGTAGCAACCCCTCGGTATTTGATACTGGTTCAGTTGCTAAGAGTAGTAACTCGAAATGGGAGTTGCAGAATGAACAGAGACTAGTTAAGGGTGAAGTGACGATGTGTGTTGGAAGTGGTTCCAAGATTGATATGATCATCATCGCACACTCCCTATACTTTCGGGATTAGCGTTTAACCTAAATAAGTGTTATTTGGTGTTTGCGTTGAGCATGAATATGATTTGATCATGTTTATTGCAATACGATTATTCATCTAAGTAAGAGAATAAATTGTTGTTCTGTTTACATGAATAAAACCTTATATGGTTACACACCCAATGAAAATGGTTCGTTGGATCTCGATCGTAGTGATACACATATTCATAATATTGAAACCAAAAGATGCAAAGTTAATAATGATAGTGCAACTTATTTGTGGCACTGCCGTTTAGGTCATATTGGTATAAAGCGCATGAAGAAACTCCATGCTGATGGACTTTTGGAATCACTTGATTATGAATCAGTTGATGCTTGCGAACCATGCCTCATGGGCAATATGACTAAGACTCCGTTCTCCGGAACAATGCAGCAAGCAACATATTTGTTGGAAATCATGCATACTGATGTATGTGGTCCGATGAATATTGAAGCTCGCGGCAGGTATCATTATTTTCTAATCTTCACAGATGATTTGAGCAGATATGAGTATATCTACTTGATGAAACACAAGCCTGAAACATTTGAAAAGTTCAAAGAATTTCAGAGTGAAGTGGAGAATCATCGTAACAAAATAAAAGTTTCTACGATATGATCGCAGAAGTAAAATATTTGAGTTACGAGTTTGGCCTTCAGTTAGAACAATGTGAAATAGTTTCACTAGTCACGCCACCTAGAACACCACAGTGTAATGGTGTGTCCGAACGTCGTAACCGTACTTTATTAGATCTATGATGTCTCTTACCAATTTTCCACTATCATTTTGGGGTTATGCATTACAGACAGCTACATTCATGTTAAATAGGGCACCATCTAAATCCGTTGAGACGAGACCGTATGAACTATGGTTTGGCAAGAAACCTAAGCTGTCGTTTCTTAAAATTTGAGGTTGCAATGCTTATGTGAAAAAGTTTCAACCTGATAAACTCAAACCCAAATCGGAGAAGTGCATCTTCATAGGATACCCAAAAGAAAATGTTGGGTACACCTTCTATCACAGATCCGAAGGCAAGATATTCATTGCTGAGAATGGATCCTTTCTAGAGAAGGAGTTTCTCTCGAAAGAAGTGAGTGGGAGGAAAGTAGAACTTGATGAGGTAACTGTACCTGCTCCCTTATTGGAAAGTAGTTCATCACAGAAATCTGTTCCTGTGACTACTACACCAATTAGTGAGGAAGCTAATGATGATGATCATGTAACTTCAGATCAAGTTACTAACGAACCTCGTAGGTAAACTAGAGTGATATCCGCACCAGAGTGGTACGATAATCCTATTCTGGAGTTCATGTTACTTGACCATGACGAACCTACTAACTATGAGGAAGCGATGATGAGCCCAGATTCCGCAAAATGGCTAGAAGCCATGAAATCTGAGATGGGATCCATGTATGAGAACAAAGTATGGACTTCGGTTGACTTGCCCGTTGATCGGCAAGCAATTGAGAATAAATGGATCTTCAAGAAGAAGACTGATGCTGACAGTAATGTTACTGTCTACAAAGCTCAACTTGTTGCGAAAGGTTTTCGACAAGTTCAATGGATTGACTACGATGAGACCTTCTCACCCGTAGCGATGCTTAAGTCTGTCCGAATCATGTTAGCAATTGCCGCATTTTATGATTATGAAATTTGGCAAATGGATGTCAAAACTGCATTCCTGAATGGATTTCTGGAAGAAGAGTTGTATAAGATGCAACCAGAAGGTTTTGTCGATCCAATGGGAGCTAACAAAATATGCAAGCTCCAGTGATCCATCTATGGACTAGTGCAAGCACCTCGGAGTTGGAATATACACTTTGATAAGTTGATCAAAGCATATAGTTTTATACAGACTTGTGGTGAAGCCTGTATTTACAAGAAAGTGAGTGGGAGCACTACAACATTTCTGATAAGTATATGTGAATGACATATTGTTATCGGAGATAATGTAGAATTATTCTGCAAAGCATAAAGGAGTGTTTGAAAGGAGTTATTCAAAGAAAGACCTCGGTGAAGTTGCTTACATATTGAGCATCAAGATCTATAGAAATAGATCAAGACGCTTGATAAGTTTTTCAATGAGTACATACCTTGACAAGATTTTGAAGTAGTTCAAAATGGAACAGTCAAAGAAAGAGTTCTTACCTGTGTTACAAGGTGTGAAACTGAGTAAGACTCAAAGCCCGACCATGGCAGAAGATAGAAAGAGAATGAAAGTCATTCCCTATGCCTTGGCCATAGGTTCTATAAAATATGCCATGCTGTGTACTAGATCTATTGTATACCCTACACTGTTTTTGGCAAGGGGTACAATAGTGATCTAGGAGTAGATCACTGGACAGCGGTCAAAATTATCCTTAGTGGAATAAGGATATGTTTCTCGATTATGGAGGTGACAAAAAGGTTCGTCATAAAGGGTTACGTCGATGCAAGTTTTGACACTGATCCAGATGACTCAAAGTCTCAATCTGGATACATATTGAAAGTGGGAGCAATTAGCTAGAGTAGATCTGTGCAGAGCATTGTTGACATGGAAATTTGGAAAATACATACGGATCTGAATGTGGCAGACCCGTTGACTAAACTTCTCTCACAAGCAAAACATGAGCACACCTTAGTACTCTTTGGGTGTTAATCACATAGCGATGTGAACTAGATTATTGACTCTAGGAAACCCTTTGGGTGTTGGTCACATGTCGATGTGAACTATGGGTGTTAATCACATGGTGATGTGAACTATTGGTATTAAATCACATGGCGATGAGAACTAGATTATTGACTCTAGTGCAAGTGGGAGACTGAAGGAAATATGCCCTAGAGGCAATAATAAAGTTATTATTTATTTCCTTATATCATGATAAATGTTTATTATTCATGCTAGAATTGTATTAACCGGAAATACAATACATGTGTGAATACATAGACAAATAGAGTGTCACTAGTATGCCTCTACTTGACTCGCTCGTTGATCAAAGATGGTTATGTTTCCTAACCATAGACATGAGTTATCATTTTATTAAAGGGATCACATCATTAGGAGAATGATGTGATTGACTTGACCCATTCTGTTAGCTTAGCACTTGATCGTTTAGTTTGTTGCTATTGCTTTCTTCATGACTTATACATGTTCCTATGACTATGAGATTATGCAACTCCTGTTTACCGGAGGAACACTTTGTGTGCTACCAAATGTCACAACGTAACTAGGTGATTATAAAGGTGCTCTACAGGTGTCTCCGAAGGTACTTGTTGGGTTGGCGTATTTCGAGATTAGGATTTGTCACTCCGATTGTCGGAGAGGTATCTCTGGGCCCTCTCGGTAATGCACATCACCTAAGCCTTGCAAGCATTGCAACTAATGAGTTAGTTGCGAGATGATGTATTATGGAACGAGTAAAGAGATTTGCTGGTAACGAGATTGAACTAGGTATTGAGATACCGACGATCGAATCTCGGGCAAGTAACATACCGATGACAAAGGGAACAACGTATGTTGTTATGCGGTTTGACCGATAAAGATCTTCGTAGAATATGTAGGAGCCAATATGAGCATCCAGGTTCCGCTATTGGTTATTGACCGGAGACGTGTCTCGGTCATGTCTACATAGTTCTCGAACCCGTAGGGTCCGCACGCTTAAAGTTCGATGACGGTTATATTATGAGTTTATGTGTTTTGATGTACCGAAGGAGTTCGGAGTCTCGGATGAGATCAGGGACATGACGAGGAGTCTCGAAATGGTCGAGATAAAGATCGATATATTGGACGACTATATTCGGACATCGGAAAGGTTCCGAGTGATTCGGATATTTTCGGGAGTACCGGGGAGTTACGGGAATTCATATTGGGCCTTAATGGGCCATATGGGAAAGGAGAGAAAGGCCTCAAAGGGTGGCTGCACCCCTCCCCATGGGCTCGTCCGAATTGGACTAGGGAGGGGGGCACCCCTTCCTTCCTTCTCCTTTTCCCTTCCCTTTCCTTCCCTCCTACTCCTACTACTTAGAAGGGCCCCTAGTTCTATTAAGAAAGGGGGAATCCTACTCCCGGTGGGAGTAGGACTCCCCTAGGGTGCGCCATAGAGAGGGCCGCCCCCTCCTCCAACCCTTTATATACGGGGGTAGGGGGCACCTCTAGACACACAAGTTGATCAAGTTGATCGTCTCTTAGCCGTGTGAGGTGCCCCCCTCCACCATAGTCCAACTCGATAATACTGTAGCGGTGCTTAGGCGAAGCCCTGCGTCGGTAGAACATCAACATCGTCACCACGCCGTCGTGCTGACGAAATTCTCCCTCAACACTCGGCTAGATCGAAGTTCGAGGAACGTCATCGGGCTGAACATGTGGTGAACTCGGAGGTGCCATACGTTCGGTACTTGATCGGTCGGATCGTGAAGACGTACGACTACATGAACTGCGTTGTGCTAACGCTTCCGCTTACCGTCTCAGAGGGTACGTGGACAAAACTCTCCCCTCTCGTTGCTATGCATCACCATGATCCTGCGTGTGCGTAGGAAATTTTTGAAATTACTACGTTCCCCAACAAGAAGAAGACGAAGAACCCAAGGAGATTCGCCCAGAGGACTACATCATAATCGACGACACCGACTCCGACCTGAGTGATGATGACTTTGAAGACGAAGCTGGAGCAGATATCATGGAGTTTGCAACCGAGGAATATTTTTAGTAGACGGTCATGTCATTTGGACTGACTAACGCCCCTGCCTATTTCATGAGCATGATGAACAAAGTATTCATGGAATATTTGGATAAGTTTGCTGTGGTGTTCATTCATAATATAATGGTATATTCGAAGAATGAAGAGGAACACAAGGAGCATTTGCGTTTAGTTCTCGAGAAACTCAGGGAACATCAGTTGTATGCCAAGTTCAGCAAATGCGAGTTTTGGTTGAAGGAAGTCGGATTCCTTGGACATGTTATATCACGAGAAGGTATATCAGTAGACCCCACCAAGGTTCAGTCAGTCACTGAATGGTTGGCACCCACTTCAGTTAGCGAGATCCGCAGTTTTCTTGGACTCGCAGGATACTACCGGAGATTCATTGAGAATTTTTCCAAGATCGCGAAGCCCATGACAGAATTATTGAAGAAGGATACCAAGTTTAAATGGACGGAAGATTGTGAGGCAAGTTTCCAGGAGCTGAAGAAACGTTTGACTACAGCCCGAGTGCTGACACTACCAGATATACGTAAGGATTTTCAAGTGTATTGCGACGCCTCTCGCTTAGGACTTGGAAGTGTGCTTATGCAGGACGGAAGAGTTGTTTTGTATATCTCACGACAACTAAAACCGCACGAGTTAAATTATGCCACGCATGATTTGGAGCTAGCAGCCGTAGTTCACGCGCTGAAGACTTGGAGACATTACCTTATTGGAAATCATTGTGATGTGTACACGGATCATAAGAGTTTGAAGTACACTTTCACCCAGAAGGAACTGAACCTTAGGCAGAGAAGATGGTTGGAGCTTATAAAGGATTATGACATGAAGCTTCACTATCATCCAGGAAAGGCCAATGTCGTAGCAGACGCTTTGAGCCGGAAGAGTTATGCTAATACCCTAGAGAGCATGGGAATGCCGAATGAGTTAGCAGAGGATCTCCGGGAACTCCGATTGGAGATTGTTCCTAGAGGTTTTGTTGCAACAGTGGAGGTTCGGTCTACATTGTTGGGAAAGATTCGAGAAGCTCAGAAGGATGACAAAGAGATTGCCGAGATAAAAGAGAAAATGAGCGAAGGAAAGGCCAAAGGTTTTCGTTAGGATGAACACGACACCTTATGGTTTGAGGACCGTGTTTATGTGCCCAATAACACAGAGATCAGGAAGTTAATACTTTAGGAGGCTCATGACTCACCATACTCGATACACTTTGGAAACACCAAGATGTATTTGGATTTGAAGGAACATTTCTGGTGGACAAGGATGAAGAAGGATATCGCCGAGTATGTGGCCGTATGTGATGTATGTCAGAGAGTGAAGGCAGAGCATCAAAAGCCAACAAGATTGTTACAGCCTATGCCCATACCTGAATGGAAGTGGGATAAGCTTGGCATGGATTTTATCACCGGATTGTCCAGGACCAAATCAGGATATGATTCTATAGGGGTAGTAGTTGACCGTTTGACCAAAGTGGCACACTTTATCCCAGTGAAAACAACTTATACCAGTGCAAAGTTGGCCAAGATATATATGACCAGGATCATATGTCTGCATGGAGTCCCGAGGACCATCGTATCGGATAGAGGAACACAGTTTACTTCAAAGTTTTGGCATCAGATGCACCAGACTTTGGGAACGAGGTTGGAGTTCAGTACATCATTTCACCCACAGACGGATGGATAGACCTAGAGAGTCAACTAGATTTTGGAGGACATGTTGAGAGCCTGTGCGCTAGATTATGGATCTAGTTGGGATGACAATCTGCCTTACGCAGAGTTCTCATACAATAATAGTTACCAAGCCAGTTTGAAGATGGCACTGTTCGAAGCCCTTTACGGCCGAAGGTGTAGAACACCATTGATGTGGGATGAAGTTGGAGACCGAAAGTTGTTTGGACCAGACTTGATCAAAGAGTCTGAGGAGAAGGTTAAACTGATTCGGGATAGACTGAAGATAGCTCAGTCTAGACAGAGGAGTTATGCAGATTTGAAACGCAAGGAGGTAACCTATGAAATTGGAGATAGAGCATATCTGCGAGTATCACCTTTGCGAGGAGTGAAACGTTTTGGAGTTAAGGGAAAGTTAGCCCCGAGATTTGTAGGACCGTATCGTGTTTTGGAACGGATGGGAGAAGTTGCCTACAAGTTGGAGTTACCTGAAAGACTGTCAGGAGTTCACGATGTGTTTCACATTTCCCAATTGAATAAGTGCCATGCTGAGATGGCCGACATACCGCTAAGAGATACCGTACCCTTGGAGGCGATTCAGTTGGACAATGACTTGACTTATGAGGAGAAGCCACTCAAGATATTGGAGTTTGCCAGTCGAGTCACCCGCAGCAAGTTCATTAAGTTTTGCAAAGTTCAGTGGAGCCACCATACCGAGGACGAAGCCACATGGGAACAAGAGGACGACCTTCGCAAAGACCACCCACACCTATTTTCTAGCCAACCCGAATCTCGAGGGCGAGATTCATCTTAAGGGGGGGCAGGTTTGTAATATCCCAAATTTTCAATTTGGAATGTTATACATAGATCATTCTGGCATATCATATTTTATTGCATTTCGTCTCGCGAACCTCGAAAATCCAAAGCAACTCAAGGACCCTCGGAGAGAGTTGGGGATTTCCCCGGTTTTCAAATTTGATTTTTTATCAATTTTGAAACGAGGATTTTGGTTTTAATTATTTTTCTCTCCGAAAATATTTCATATTAAAACATATGAGAGGAGATAATATGACTTCTCCAAAATAAATGAAATATTGCAGGAAAAATATTAAAAGCAATATTTGTTTTTATTTGGATTTTATTGAAATTTTGTTTGCATTAGAAAAATTGCACGTTTTCAAAATTGCATTTTAGGGCCAAGAAAATGTTCATCTCGTTCTAAATAATTTATTTAGACGGAGAAAATTTGTTTTGGCATTTTTAGAATTTTATTTTATTTTCTAGGATTTTTTTAGTTTCGGCGGAATTATTAAAAAAACGCAAGGGCTAACTGGGACGAAGCCCGGCCGGCCCGTTCTGCCGCCGTCTCCCTCGCGCGCGCCACCGTGCGCAGCACGGACGCCGAGGGAAGTCTGAGCCGGACTCCTCCCCGGGCGCCCCCTCGCCCAAGCCACGCCGCCCCTCGCCCCTTTAAATAGCGCCGCCCCCACCCCGCCTCGCCACCACCACTGCCCGCCAGCCCCACCGCCGCCGCCGAGCCCCGTCGCCTGCGCCGCCGCCTGCCGCCGCCCACGCCGCTACTGCCGCATGCCGCCGCCGCCTGAGCCCCGCTGTCCGCCAGCCCCGCCGGAGCCGCACCATGCCGGATCCAACGAGGTAACGCGCCATCTCCATCGGTTTTTTTAGAAAACCGATTTGGTTTTTTTAGAAAACTCTAGTTCGTTTTTTTCGATTCATCGGTTTTTCCCGGTTTTTCTTTTTAGCGGACGTTCGTCCGTATGTTCATTTTAACGAACGGTTTTCGCTCGTTAGTTACAGATAACGAACGCTCGTTCGTTAGCCTGTTCGTCAGTTTTCTTTTATCAGATTATTCCGTGATTATTTCTGATCCGATTTTCGTTCTAGTTTATCTTTTCGCTCGTTAGTCGAAATCAGGCGATTCAAGCGCCTAGATCTTCGTCTCGAGACTCTCTTTCCGCTTAACCAACTTGCACAAATTTTTGCTAATGTAAAATTTTACCTAAGTCCAGATTAGTAAACGGATCTTGTTTCTTTCGCCGTTTGAGTTTCGTTTCTCCGTTCGATTTGATTCTTTTTGCAAACCGGAGTTCTTAAGTTGAACTTTCTGATTAAACCTTCTTATTTGAGTTTTACCCGTGTTTCTTTGCTTGATTGCTTATGTATGCTATTGTTTGTTTGCGATAGAATTCCCGAGTGCGAACCGTGTTATTTGGAGTCTCTAGGTTACGCGGATTGTCAGCAAGGCAAGTAACACTTTAATCATACCCCTTTATCACCTAGTTTTTATGCATTAGTTCCAATCCCCAAACATTGCATGGTTAGGATGTCATTAACATGTGGGTTGGGAAGTAGTTGATGAGGTAGAACCTATTACCCTGTTACATACAAACCCTTGGGAGTTACTTCTACGTGTTGTTTAGATTGCTATGCTATGCTCGTAGACGAGGTTTGGGTGAGTGAAATCCATAACAGATGTGAGATTGATAATTAATGATTCAACTTAAGGTGGCAACTTAAATACACATCTGGGTGGATTGAGGCACCTGGAGTACCCAGTGTTGCATGTATTTTTTTGGAAATCCCAGAGTACCCGTGTGATCTTCCTATGGACCGCCACCCAGGCTCAAAGGGAACTGAGATGATTCATGCTAGAAACTTCCATGTGCAGCGACAAGCTATTATGGGCTCTAGCATAGTTGAGTAAGTTGCGTGAAGCTCTTGAAGAGGTGGATCAGCAGGTAGTGGGTTGTAGGTTTGGTGTGGTATGCCCAGAGTAGAGAGTTAATGTTTCTGAAAGACTGTGTCTTGGTCATCCATTTCTCAAACACCATGTAGTGCAAGAAATCCAACGGAGGCGATCGAGTCTTGTGGGGAAAAGTGCGCAAACCTCTGCAGAGTGTACAAACTAATCATGGTTAGCCGTGTCCCCAGTTATGGACAAATCTTGAGTATCTAGTACTTGGAGTATCTTAAGTATCTCATCCCTCTAAATTAATATTGTTGGGTTGATAATTACCTTAATTGGGATTGAGTTGTAGGAACCTTCTCAATGATGTTTCAACTACCATGATAGTTAAATTAAAATCTATTCCTTTGTTGTAGGAAAAAATTGGCTTTTCACAAAAACTATAACCATAGAGCTTTCCACTAGCCAAATATGCATGTAGTAATAGCATTATTCTATTCTTGCTCTGCTGTGTTATTTTGCCAGCATATTCCATGTGCTGACCCGTTTTCGGGCTGCAACGTATTATGCTGCAGACTTTTCAGACGAGGAGTAAGGTTCGTTAGGTCGTTGCCGTGTAGCTCAGCTATGCCGTTGGAGTTGATGGACTCACCTTATCTTCCAAGCCTTCCGATGTTATCATATTAGATGGCCTTAAGCCATATTTATTGTAATAAGTTCTCTTTGGAGACATTCGATGTAATAAGTGTGTCATTGCTACTCTATTATAAATCCTCAAGTACTGTGTGTGTCAGCATTACCGATCCAGGGATGACACTGAAGCACAGAGACTTGACCGTTTGAGGTCGGGTCGCTACAAAAGGATTGGGCCATCTTGCTGCACCTTATTTACTATTATTACTTGCTACTCGTTACCAATTACCTTATCACAAAACTATCTGTAACCAATAATTTCAGTGCTTGCAGAGAATACCTTGCTGAAAACCGCTTATCATTTCCTTCTGCTCCTCGTTGGGTTCGACACTCTTACTTATCGAAAGGACTACGATAGATCCCCTATACTTGTGGGTCATCACTGAGAGGTAGAAAATGATGCACATGCAGCGACGTGGACACACTCTTCCCTCTCGTTGCTTTGCATCACCAAGATCTTGCGTGTGCGTAGGAATTTTTTTGAAATTACTATGTTCCCCAACAATTGGGCCATCTTACTGCACCTTATTTACTTTTATTACTTGTTACCCGTTACAAATTACCTTATCACAAAACTACCTGTTACCAATAATTTCAGTGCTTGTAGAGAATACCTTGCTGAAAACCGCTTATCATTTCCTTCTGCTCCTCGTTGGGTTCGACACTCTTACTTATCGAAAGGACTACGATAGATCCCCTATACTTGTGGGTCATCAAGACTCTTTTCTGGCACCGTTGCCGGGGAGTGAAGCGCCTTTGGTAGGTGGAATTTGGTAAGGAAAAATTTATATAGTGTGCTGAAATTTACTGTCACTTGTTACTATGGAACATAATCCTTTGAGGGGTTTGTTCGGGGTATCTTCACCTTGTCCGGAACCACAATTAGTTACCCCTCAACTGAATGAACCTACTGAAAATGTTTACTTTGAAATTCCTTCGGGTATGATAGAGAAACTACTAGCTAATCCTTTTGCAGGAGATGGAACATTACATCCCGACTTACACTTAATCTATGTGGATGAAGTTTGTGGATTATTTAAGCTTGCAGGTATGCCTGATGATGTTAACAAGAAGAAGGTATTCCCTTTATCTTTGAAGGGAGATGCATTGACATGGTATAGGCTATGTGATGACATGGGATCATGGGACTATAAACGATTGAAATTGGAATTCCATCAGAGGTTTTATCCTATGCATCTTGTTCATCGTGATTGTAATTATATATATAATTTTTTGGCCTTGCTAAGGAGAAAGCATCGCTCAAGCTTGGGGGAGGCTTAAGTCAATGTTATATTCATGCCTCAATCATGAGCTCCCAAGAGAAATGATTATTCAAAATTTTTATGCTCGGCTTTCTGACAAATATCGCTCCATGCTCGATACTTCTTTGTACTGGTTCCTTTATGATGAAGACTATTGAATTCAAATAGAATTTATTGGAGAGAATTAAACGCAACTATGAAGATTGGGATCTTGAGGAAGGTAAGGAGTCAGGTATAACACCTAAGTTTGATGGTGTTAAATCTTTTATGGATACCGATGTTTTCTGTAAATTTAGCACCAAATATGGACTTGACTCTGAGATAGTAGCTTCTTTCTGTGAATCTTTTGCTACTCATGTTGATCCCCCCAAGGAGGAGTGGTTTAAATATAATCCTCCCATTGAAACAAAAGCAATTGCACCTATTAAAGTTGAAGAAAAGACTATCACTTATAATGATCCTATTGTACCTACTGCTTATGTTGAGAAACCACCTTTCCCTGTTAGAATTAAGGGTCATGCTAAAGCTTCAACCGTAGTCAACAAGAGTAACATTAAGACACCTAAACCCCCTGAGCAAATTAAAGTTGAACCTAATATTGCTATGGTTAAACATCTCTTGGTCGATAATATTGATGGGCAGGTTATTTATTTCTGTGAAGAAACTGCTAGAATTGCAAAGCCTGGTACTAAGGATAAACATAGACCTGTTATAGGCATGCCTGTTAATTCTGTTAAAATATGAGATCATTGTTCTCATGGCTTATGTGATATGGTTGCTAGTGCTAGTGCAATACCTATTTCCTTATACAAAGAAATTATGCATGATATTGCACCAGCTGAAATAGAAGGTATTGATGTTACCATTAAGCTTGCTAATAGAGATACTATTTCACCAATTGGGATTGTTAGAGATGTTGAAGTATTGTGTGGGAAGGTTAAATATCCTGCTGATTTTCTTGTTCTTGGTTCCCCACAAGATAGCTTTTGTCCCATTATATTTGGTAGACCCTTCTTGAATACTGTTAATGCTAAGATAGACTGCAATAAGGATATTGTTTCTGTTAGTTTAGGGGCCATGTCTCATGAGTTTATTTTTTCTAAATTTCGTAGACAACCCCATGATAAAGAATTGCCTAGTAAAGATGAAATTATTGGTCTTGCTTCTATTGCCGTGCCTCCTACTGATCCATTAGAACAATATTTGGTAGACCATGAAAATGATATGTTCATGAATAAAAGAAGGGAATTAGACGAAGTATTCTTTAAACAGGGACCTATTTTGAAACACAACTTGCCTGTTGAAATCCTAGGGGATCCTCCTCCACCCAAGGGTGATCCCGTGTTTGAGCTTAAATGATTACCTGATTATTCTTAAGTATGCTTATGTTGATGAAAATAAAATATATCCTGTTATTATTAGTGCTAACCTTTCAGAGAGGGAGGAAGAGAAATTATTGAAAACTTTGAAGAAGCACCGTGCTGCTATTGGATATACTCTTGATGATCTTAAGGGCATTAGTCCCACTCTATGTCAACACAAAATAAATTTGGAGGAAGATGCCAAACCAGTTATTGATCACCAACGACGGCTAAATCCTAAGATGAAAGAAGTGGTAAGAAAGGAAATATTAAAGCTCCTTGAGGCAGATATAATTTACCCCGTTGCTGATAGTAAGTGGGTAAGTCATGTCCATTGTGTCCCTAAGAAGGGAGGTATCACCGTTGTTCCTAATGATAAAGATGAATTGATCCCACAAAGAATTATTACAGGTTATAGGATGGTAATTGATTTCCGTAAATTAAATAATGCCACTAAAAAGATCATTACCCTTTGCCTTTTATTGATCAAATGCTAGAAAGATTGTCCAAACATACACATTTTTGCTTTCTAGATGGTTATTCTGGTTTCTCTCAAATACCTGTGCCAGCTGATGATCAATCAAAGACCACTTTTACTTGCCCTTTCGGTACTTTTGCTTATAGATGTATGCCTTTTGGTTTATGTAATGCACCTGCTACCTTTCAAATATGCATGATGGCTATATTCTCTGACTTTTGTGAAAAGATATGTGGGGTTTTCATGGACGATTTCTCCATTTATGGATCCTCTTTTGATGATTGCTTGAGCAACCTTGATCGAGTTTTGCAGTGATGTGAAGAAACTAATCTTGTTCTGAATTGGGAGAAATGCCACTTTATGGTTAATGAAGGTATTGTCTTGGGGCATAAAATTTCTGAAAGAGGTATTGAAGTTGACAGAGCTAAAGTTGATGCTATTGAAAATATGCCATGTCCCAAGGACATTAAAGGTATAAGAAGCTTCCTTGGTCACGCCGGTTTTTATAGGAGGTTCATTAAGGACTTCTCAAAAATTTCTCGGCCGCTGACTAACCTATTACAAAAAGATATTCCTTTTGTCTTTGATGATGATTGTGTAGAAGCGTTTGAAATACTTAAGAAAGCATTGACTTCTGCACCTATTGTTCAGCCACCTGATTGGAATTTACCCTTTGAAATTATGTGTGATGCTAGTGATTATATTGTAGGTGTTGTTCTAGGGCAAAGAGTTGATAAGAAATTAAATGTTATTCAATATGCTAGTAAAACTCTAGACAATGCCCGGAGAAATTATGCTACTATTGAAAAAGAATTTTTAGCAGTTGTTTTTGCTTGTGATAAGTTCAGACCTTATATTGTTGATTCTAAAGTAACTATTCACATTGATCATGCTGCTATCAAATATCTTATAGAAAATAAAGATGCTAAACCTAGACTTATTAGATGGGTTCTCCTGCTACAAGAATTTGATTTGCATATTATTGATAGAATGGGAGCCGAGAACCTCGTTGCAGACAACCTGTCTAGGTTAGAAAATGTTCTTGATGACCCACTACCTATTGATGATATCTTTCCTGATGAACAATTAGATGTCATAAATGCTTCTCGAACTTCTCTATGGTATGCTGATTATGCTAATTATATTGTTGCTAAATTTATACCACCTAGTTTCACATACCAGCAAAAGAGAAAGTTCTTCTATGATTTGAGACATTACTTTTTGGATGACCCACATCTTTATAAAGGAGTAGATGGTGTTATTAGACGTTGTGTACCTGAGCATGAACAAGAACAGATCCTACGCAAGTGTCACTCTGAGGCTTATGGAGGACACCATGCTGGAGATAGAACTGCACACAAGGTATTGCAATCCGGTTTTTATTGGCCTACTCTCTTCAAGGATGCCCGTAAGTTTGTCTTGTATTGTGATGAATGTCAAAGAACTGGTAATATTAGTACACGTCAAGAAATGCCTATAAATTATTCACCTGTTATTGAACCATTTGATGTTTGGGGCTTTGATTATATGGGACCTTTTCCTTCCTCTAATGGGTATACACATATTTTAGTTGCTATTGATTACGTTACTAAGTGGGTAGAAGCTATTCCAACTAGTAGTGTTGATCATAACACCTCTATTAATATTCTTAAAGAAGTTATTTTCCCAAGGTTTGGAGTCCCTAGATATTTAATGACTGACGGTGGTTCACACTTTATTCATGGTGCCTTTCGTAAAATGCTTGCTAAGTATGGCGTTAATCATAGAATTGCATCTCCTTATCACCCACAGTCTAGTGGTCAAGTAGAATTGAGTAACAGAGAGCTCAAATTAATTTTGCAAAATACTGTTAATACATCTAGAAAGAATTGGTCCAAGAAACTTGATGACGCATTATGGGCCTAAGAACTGCATACAAAAATCCTATGGGTATGTCTCCGTATAAAATGGTTTATGGTAAAGCATGTCACTTACCTCTTGAACTAGAACATAAGGCATATTGGGCCATTAAAGAGCTCAATTATGATTTCAAACTTGCCGGTGAGAAGAGGTTATTTGACATTAGCTCACTGGATGAATGGAGAACCCAGGCTTATGAAAATGCCAAGTTGTTTAAAGAAAAAGTTAAAAGATGGCATGACAAAAGGATACAAAAGCGTGAGTTCAATGGAGGTGATTATGTATTGCTATACAACTCTCGTTTAAGATTTTTTGCAGGCAAACTTCTCTCCAAATGGGAAGGTCCTTATGTTATCGAGGAGGTCTATCGTTCTAGTGCCATAAAAATCAACAACTTCGAAGGCACAAATCCAAGGGTGGTGAACGGTCAAAGAATCAAACATTATATCTCAGGTAATCCCATAAATGTTGAAACTAATGTTATTGAAACCGTAACCCCGGAGGAATACATAAGGGACACTTTCCGGAACGTTTCAGACTCCAAAAAGGAATAGGTACGTGGTATGGTAAGTAAACCGACTCCAAAATAGTTCTAATGGCAATATTTCTCCGTTTTGGAATATTTAAGAGAATAGGAAAATAAGAAGCAGTCCGGGAAGGACACGAGGCTTCCATGAGGGTGGGAGGCGCGCCCTACCCCCTGGGCGTGCCCCCTGCCTCGTGGGCACCTCGTGCGCTCTCCGGACTCCGTTTTCTTGCACGATAGTTCTTTTGGTCGATAAAAATTCATTATATAATCTCCCGAAGGTTTTGACCACCGTACCATGCAAATATCTCTTGTCTTTGTTTCGAGCTATTTTTCTGACAGATCTAGGTCGTCATGTCGTCTTCAAGTGCCCCCAAGGATAAGTTCTTCGAGAAGGTCATCAACCCCTACCTCGCGGAGGTGCTGCAACACCCTCAAACCATTGAGATGCGTGAGGGGTTGTTGCACATCCGCGATGCTGAGGGACCAAGGAGGACTGGAAGCACGGAGGCAGGGCTCGAGGCATTGGAGCAACAAGTTTTCAAGTGTCAGGAGATGGTGGAGCGTGGGCTCGACTCCAATCACATTATGATCACGGAGTTCACCAACAACCACAAGCTGGACCTCAAGGACATTGGGGAGGCCATCTTCAAGCTTCATGAGAAAATCGAGCACCTCCAAGCCCAGATCTATGACCTGCAAAATCAAAACTGTGAGTATGAATATAGATTCAAGAGGATGAGTTTGGCTGCAGATTTGAGGATTCAGGAGACTCGATCATCCTTCTATGGTGGTGAGCCTATGCCTTGGAAGAGGGACGACAAGCCTACATCATCAACAACTCCACCTTCTCCACCAGCAAAGAAGAACTGAGTATCTGGTATGGGCACTCCCCTTGGCAACTGCCAAGCTTGGGGGAGTGCCCCGATATTGTATCACCATCACTTTTATCTTTACTGTTTTTCTTAGTTCGATCCTTTGATAATATCTTGATCTAGTAGAATAAAGTTTTAGCATGATCTAGTTGTGAGTTTTGCTTTATGATCCCTCTATGTAATTGAGTCCGTGAGCTATATAATAAGGATAAGTGTTGAGTCAAAGGCTTGATTATTTTGCTATGATCTTGAGGGAATAAAATAAAAAGGAGAAAGAATAAAAAGAAACAAAGAGATCATATGGATCTTATGGAGAGTAATGACTTCACATATAAGAGTATGATGAATAAAAGTTGTTGAGAGTTGACAAACATAGTTTTGGTCATCGTTGAAATTAATAAGAAGTAATAAAGAAAGAGAGGTTCACATATAAATATACTATCTTGGACATCTTTTATAATTGTGAGCACTCATTAAAGTATGACATGCTAAGAGTTGACGTTGGACAAGGAAGACAACGTAATGGGTTATGTTTTCTTACATCTGAGATAAATTATATTGTCATGGATCATCCAACATGTTGAGCTTGCCTTTCCCTCTCATGCTAGCCAATTTCTTTGCACCAAGTAGAGATACTACTTGTGCTTCCAAATATCCCTAAACCCAGTTTTGCCATGAGAGTCCACCATATCTACCTATGGATTGAGTAAGATCCTTCAAGTAAGTTGTCATCGGTGCAAGCAATAAAAATTGCTCTCTAAATATGTATGACTTATTAGTGCGGAGAAAATAAGCTTTATACGATCTTGTGATATGGAAGAAATAAAAGCGACGGACTGCATAATAAAGGTCCATATCACAAGTGGCAATATAAAGTGACGTTCTTTTGCATTAAGATTTTGTGCATCCAACCATAAAAGTGCATGACAACCTCTGCTTCCCTCTGCGAAGGGCCTATCTTTTACTTTTATTTTCTACCTTACATAAGAGTCATGGTGATCTTCACCTTTCCTTTTACATTTTATCCTTTGGCAAGCACAATATGTTGGAAAGATCCTGATATATATAGCTAATTGGATGTGAGTCTTCATGAACTATTATTGTTGACATTACCCTTGAGGTAAAACATTGGGAGGCAAAACTATAAGCCCCTATCTTTCTCTGTGTCCGATTAAAACTTCATACCCATAAATATTGCGTGAGTGTTAGCAATTGTGAAAGACTAAAAGATGGTTGAGTATGTGGATTTGCTGAAAAGCTCTCATATTGACTCTTTCCTATGTTATGATAAATTGCAATTGCCTCAATGACTAAGATTAGAGTTTGTTGGTTCTCAATGAAGTTTATGATTCATACTTGAAATTGTGATTGAATTATTACTTTAGCATAAGAGATCATATGACAATATATATATATATATATATATATATGTTGTTGCTCTAAGAATGATCATGATGCCCTCATGTCCGTATTTTATTTTTATCGACACCTCTATCTCTAAAAATGTGGACATATTTTTCGATTTCGGCTTTCGCTTGAGGACAAGCGAGGTCTAAGCTTGGGGGAGTTGGTATGTCCATTTTGCATCATGCTTTTATATCGATATTTATTGCATTATGGGCTGTTATTACACATTATTTCACAATACTTATGCCCATTCTCTCTTATTTTACAGGGTTTACATAAAGAGGGAGAATGCCGGCAGCTGGGATTCTGGGCTGGAAAAGGAGCAAATATTAGAGACCTATTCTGCACAGCTCCAAAAGTCCTGAAAATTCATGGAAGCTATTTCCAGAATATATAAAAAATACTAGGCGCAAGAAGTTCCAGAGGGGGGCCACACCCTGGCCACGAGGGTGGGGGCGCACCCTACCCCCCTGGGCGCGCGCCCTACCTCGTGGGCCCCCTGGTGGCCCTCCGATGCCCATCTTCTTCTATATGGAGTCTTTCGTTGAGGAAAAAATCATAAGCAAGCTTTCAGGATGAGACTCCACCGCCACGAGGCGGAACCTTGGCGGGACCAATCTAGGGCTCTGGCGGAGCTGTTCTGCCGGGGAAACTTCCCTCCGGGAGGGGGAAATTATCACCATCGTCATCACCAATGATCCTCTCATCGGGAGGGGGTCAATCTCCATCAACATCTTCACCAGCACCATCTCATCTCAAACCCTAGTTCATCTCTTATATCCAATCTTTGTATCCAAACCTCAGATTGGTACCCGTGGGTTGCTAGTAGTGTTGATTACTCCTTGTAGTTGATGCTAGTTGGTTTAATTGGTGGAAGATCATATGTTCAGATCCATTATGCATATTAATACCCCTCTGATTATGAACATGAATATGCTTTGTGAGTAGTTACGTTTGTTCCTGAGGACATGGGAGAAGTCTTGCTATTAGTAGTCATGTGAATTTGGTATTCGTTCGATATTTTGATGAGATGTATGTTGTCATCCCTCTAGTGGTGTCATAGAAACATCGACTACATGACACTTCACCATTGTTTGGGCCTAGGGGAGGCATTGGGAAGTAATAAGTAGATGATGGGTTGCTAGAGTGACAGAAGCTTAAACCCTAGTTTATGCGTTGCTTCGTAAGGGGCTGATTTGGATCCATATGTTTCATGCTATGGTTAGGTTTACCTTAATACTTTTGTTGTACTTGCGGATGCTTGCAATAGGAGTTAATCATAAGTGGGATGCTTGTCCAAGTAAGGAAAGTACCCAAGCACCGGTCCACCCACATATCATATTATCAAAGTACCGAACGCGAATCATATGATCGTGATGAAAACTAGCTTGACGATAATTCCCATGTGTCCTCGGGAGCGCTTTCCTTCATATAAGAGTTTGTCCAGGCTTGTTCTTTGCTACAAAAAGGATTGGGCCATCTTGCTGCACCTTATTTACTTTTATTACTTGCTACTTGTTACCAATTACCTTATCACAAACTATCTGTTACCGATAATTTCAGTGCTTGCAGAGAATACCTTGCTGAAAACCGCTTATCATTTCCTTTTGCTCCTCGTTGGGTTCGACACTCTTACTTATCGAAAGGACTATGATAGATCCCCTATACTTGTGGGTCATCACTAAGAGGTAGAAAATGACGCACATGCAGCGACGTAGCGAGCTGGGGAAGTAGAGCTAAGGCGGTTTCGAAGGAAGATATACCTGAAGGTCTTCGGGATGTGGATAGGTGGGCGGCGGGAGGCCGGATCCGCCCACACTAGGGAAACGACGAAGGGATCAGAGGACCTCCCGCGTCGGCGCTTGGCCAGAGATAATGGTGCGGCCGGTAGTGTGTCTCCTCCCTCGCTGTCGACGATGGCCTAAACGCTGCCCCTCCTGCCCTTCACCGGCGGAGGGGGATACGTCCGGATCTGTAACCAGCAGTGAGGATAGAAAGACAGTGTTTTTTGAAGGGAGAAAGACAGTGTTACCACCCCTATCTAGTTTAGATCTGGAGAGGATGAGAGTGTGTGAATAGAGCAACCCTAGCAAGCAAGCGCGGAGGCTCTGGCCTATATATACGTAGTGGGGTAGTTTTCCTTTTTCACTCCATCAAAACAATCGTTTAAAATTGTGTACTACGTGCCAGGTCGCCGTTTTTTTAGTTGTTGATTGTTTTTTGAGATAGCTACCCGCTTATTCCAAGTGGTGTTACGGTGTGCCAGGTCGCACTTTGTATCGTTCATGTCTGGTACAAGTCCCTCCATTAAATGAACAAGCACCCCCTCGTAAAAATTGTGAACAAGCCCACTGCTAAAATTATCGGAAACATGGGTTGCCCCAACATGCATTATTATTTATATTTTCTACTCCCTCCGTTCCTAAATATAAGTCTTTTTTATTAGCCACACCTAAGACAAGAATTTTTTTATTAGCAGCGAACCGCACATGTCATAGACACAAAAAGTGTGGCAAGATTCCCTTAGGCAAGCCAAAGTGTGTCTAACAATTTGAGAAACTCAAGTTAGGCAAGTGTGGCAAGTGTGGGAAAAATAATGTGGCAACATAAGACAATCATAGTCACAATCCGAACAGCCCCATAATTTTTTGTGACATGCATGAAAATTTGGTTAGTTAAATTTATAGTCAAAATTTGGCAAGGTGCATCAAATCAACACATGCAAGTATCAAAAGGGAAGTCACGGCATGCATGCATGCGTTGTACTCCCTCCGTTTCCAAATATAAGTCTTTTTAGAGATTGCAACAAGTGACTACATATGAAGCAAAATATGTCTGCATACATCCGTATGTTGTAGTCCATTTGAAATGTGTAAAAAGACTTATATCGAGTGCAGTGCTTTGATGTGTCGCGTCAACTCGTACAAGACCAAGAAGTTTGATTACTACAACGCCCTCTCCCTCGCGGACTGAGCTCCAGTGCCTTAACTGCACCTGCCTTTGGCTGCATGATAGGTGGGCCAACCACCTGTTGGGCCCACCTATCATAGACGCAAAGGCAGGAGTAGTAAGTCAATGAAGTTGCATCCCTCCCTCGGGCATGAGCATGGTGGCTGGCATGACGGAGCTTTCGCTACACGCTATCCCTCCCGCGCGAGGTGGACGGACATGCAGCAGGGGATTCAATACTGTAGAAGTAGGAGTAACTTCATTGTTCGTCTTCTCGAAGAGGAGAAGAGCCAAGCGCAACCCGAACGTGGCAGTTGCGAACGCTCGCGTGGTGCGGTGCCTTGGAGCACGCATATAGCCAGGCTCTTGCATGAGACAAAATTGCTATTTGATCCCACTATTGTAGTACTTGTACTTGCTAGTATAGCACTGTAAACCGGAAAGGAGTATTTGCCTTTCTAGAGATTTCAACAAGTGACTAGACTACACCATGTGCAGTACTCCCTCCCTTCCGGGTTATAGGTCTCAAATCTCAAATCTCATCAACCAAGGCATTTTGTGATTGGAGGAATGTATCTCGTACTTTACAAAACTACCCTAATTAAACTCATGCATTAATTACGTAGTTCTCTCGTTTTCCTCTCTGCCTTGGTCACGGTGCACAATATTGAGAACTCCTATATGACCAGCTGCTCTATCTACATGTGGGACATCAAAGCATCAGGGCCCGCATGCCATCCACCAAATCACAGCGAGGTGCTACAGTCGAAACTCACCGGTCACCCCAGTGTGGCCGTCATGACCCGTCATATCACAAAACCCACACCTTTACCAGCAGTGGTAAAGTGGCCTCGAAGTTGGACTGGACGAAGCAACCATCATTTCACTCGAACGCTCGTTGAAGCCCTTTCTCCCCTTTCTTGAAGAAAATCTCACTCCAGGCTACTCACTTCTGCCATTTTTCTTCTGTACCGACGAAGGAAAGGTGGGCGAATCAGTGATGCTGCTATATTTTCATTCCAAGAATCTTCTTTTTGCGAAGCACCGACCGATTCTCACAGCCTATTCTTTCCCCGTTTTCATTGTGATTGTGGTTTCCTTTCGATTGCTTTTTGTTTGTCAGTTCATTGATGGATCCTGGAGCACTAGGCAAAGAGTTGCCAGCGGACAACCCACTAGAGACAGCGATCTCCAGGAAGCGAGCACCGACCAACGAGTTGACCATGTTGGCGGGCCAACCCATGGAGACAAAGAACTCCAAGAAACAAGCACTAGCCAAAGAGTTGACGATGTTGGCGGACGAACTCCTTAAAGAAAGTTGGAAGAACAGCAAGGGCCCCACCGTGCCTACCCCAGAAACTCTGATGGCCACCTATGCGAGGCTCAAGGCCGAGTTTGAGGAGATAGTCGCTGTTGAGAAGCAGTATTCCCCTGGCAAGGTGATGGCCCCTGGAGGGATGGGATCCCCCGATGAGCTGCACAAGGTAAAAAATAATGGCTTATTACCATATTCGTGGTTTTTGATTATTTGCAATGTGCTTGCTAATATGTTAGGGTTGTGCAGGTGCCGGTGGACGTCCTTGATTATTCCGATGTCGTGGCCCGTCCTGTGGACAACGCCCCAGAGATCATTTTTGATGTCGCGGTCCGTCCTGTTGGCATCGCCCCGAAGATCAATTCCGATGCCGCTGTCCATCCTGTGGACATCGCCCCAGAGATCGATTCTGATGTCACAGTCAGTCCTGTGGACATCGCCCAGAGATCGATTCCCATGACGCTGTCCGTGCTGTGGTCATTACCCAAGAGATCGATGACAAGAAATAGTTGGTCGCACTAATCCTTCAGGGTAGTTTGCATTGCCCCGCGTTTAATTACTAGAACGATGTGTGTTATCAAACCATCTTAGGGCTAGTGCCCTATCTTGTGTGGGCAGTACTTGCTACTTTTGTTTGATAGTGAATCATGCGAACCCTCTCCGAGTTATGGAAACAGATGTATCCTCACCAGCTTTTGATGTAACATATGGCATGCTTAGATGTAAGTTTGAACTGTTTATCATATCAGCAGGGCTTGTTTGATGATTCTTGGTGTTAGTAGGCTAGCAATGGTGCGAGCTATAGTACTTGCAAAACACTCACTGAAGAGAAACATTGGGGCTGATGAGCTCATGGTACGCTTATACTTATCTCTCGTCGATCGGCCAATAGCCCAAGCTCCTAAAATTGTAGGCTTAGTCGACACAGATACATTCAGGCCTCATTTGGTTCATAGGGTAGGAAAATCATAGCAAAAGTACAGAGACGTACAACAGAAAATCATAGCAGTACAGAGACGTACTCCCTCCGTTCCAAAATAGATGACCTATAGGTGGGCTAGTTTCGCCTAGTGGTTTTTTAGGATGGCCTAGTGGGTTTCAGTGATATGACATGGTACAGTGCCGTCCAGTCTTCGCGTGTGGTAGCAGTATTGCAGGTACAGTAAGTTTTCTTGAAGAAGCGGAATTACAGTGGGAAAGGTTGGGCCTGCGATATGACCGGGGTAGACCAAGATAATTTTTTCAAAAAAAGTAACACTCCTGATTTATATTTATTTTCTTATTGCTAGCGTTTCAACTCTTATGACGAAGAGGGCCAAACACGACACGTGCTAGACGTCCCACACGTCAGCGAAAGGAGTGGAGCATGAACAGCGTTGTAGAGCCCAGCGCAAAAAAAAAACAGCGTGGTAGAGCATCTCCACTTCTTCCACTTCTGGGTCGGATACCACATGTAGTAGTACTAGTGGTATGAACGATACAAAGTGCAGCCTGGAGAGAAAGACACGTCTAGTTGGAAGGTCTCGGGGCATACACGTAAACAAATATAAAAGCTAATATGTGGCTCCAACTAATATAGTAGTAGTAGAGTACTTAGGCACGTACTCCATAACATCACCGTGCATTGCACGTACATCATTTAGTGGTACTCCCTCCATTCCAAATTACTCGTCATGGTTTTAGTTAGCGGAGGGAGTACGTAGTAAGAGACAAATGCCGCCCAGGAGTTCCCTTCTCGACCCACTTTTGGGTGTCTAGTAGAGTGTATGGATGGTGCATGAGTCCACACTAGTTTAGCACAAATACACTAGAAGCATGCATGAAGAGGGGTGTTGAGTTGAGCATGCATGAAGAGGGAACAACTATGCTGAGACGAGAACGCAACCAAACACGCCCTATATGCCACGCATGTTCATACCATTTGTGCCTTTCTACTTCACTTACTCCGGACTCCCCCATGGCCCACCTCACATTATCACCATATATATTTCTTGGAGTCCGTGCGTGGCAGGCGGGCGATCTCTTCTCCCTCCCCGTCTCTCTCTTCTTAGCCGACGCCCGCCGAGCGATTAGATTTCGGCTATCAACGGTTTATTCAATTACAGTCCCACATGTTAGTGAAAATGCGAGACAACGTGTGTCCCCTCTGGTGAGTGGTGTGCAAGCCGGGCTGTCAGGGGTGCGACGCGTATGAGTCATAAGTATGCAGCCTTTTCCTTTTGAACTTGCAAAGTGTAACATTTTCGTGCGATCAATCATAGAAATCCAGAACAAAATGACGAGGGTGGTGCTTTCCTGCGTGTTAGGCGGGCTAGTTTGAGTGATATGACGTGCTACAGTGCCGTCCACTTACTCCATTTTTATGTAAGCAAGAGTCTACACTCTTACTTGGGAGGAGTGAAAAACACGGCGGATCTGATTTTGATTGAGGGAAAACTGTTCCCTGCGAAATAATGGAGCACTGTTAGCGATTATAGCATGATACTTAGGGCATCTCCAGCGCTGGACCTCAAATTTACACTGGCATCTATCCGAGGACACTGATGGATGCCATCCAATGCTGCCCGCATACCTTTCGACAACTATATGAACTAACCAGACGAAATTCATGCAAACAAAGCAAATTGCAAATTAACTGGATGAAATTCATTACATTTCGAAAACTTTTTCTATAAACTGGACGAAATTCATTACATATTTCGCACAAACCATACTAAAACCTACTGTAAAACTAATCTAAACGATCACCGGCACCCGACCACCATGTCCGACCATGAACCTGAGAAAGCCGGCTAGTGCCTTTGCCTCCTCCTCATCCGCCTCGATAACCTCCCCCTCCAGAGCACAAGGTTCTGAAGATTTCCGCCTCCACATCACCGTCAAGCGGCTAATCAGCCGCTGATGTTTATCCTACCAAGCTTGGTGTCGACTGAGT
Source organism: Triticum aestivum (assembly GCF_018294505.1). NCBI lineage: Eukaryota > Viridiplantae > Streptophyta > Magnoliopsida > Poales > Poaceae > Triticum > Triticum aestivum. Next base: position 552,424,622 of record NC_057812.1, on the reverse strand, counting down.
GGAGGAGCGGTGGCCTTCCTGGGAACAGAGCGACGGCAACCTACCGTGTACTATTCTTCCTCGCTGTCGGCTGCGCCCGCACACGCGCGCCGGCTTCGTGGTCGTGGCGGCGGAGGGCGGCCAGGGGGAGTCGGCGATCTCCTTCGTCTGCTCCTGCGATAGTACGTCCAAGAGAGCTCTGTAGCGCACCCAGAGTGGGGCCGCCGATGTCCTTCGTCTGCTCCTGTGACAGTACGTCCAAGAGAGCTTTGGAGCGCCAGGAGGTCATGGTTGGAGTGGTGACGATAGAAGGAAGGGACCGGAGGAGAATGAGTGTGGGTCTTTGGCTATGGCTGGGAGCTGGGGCTCAAGTTAATATAGCGGGTGAATGGCAATGAGCCGCGGTAGACGGATGGACGGCTGGCGCCGGAGTAGGTTTGTCGGCAGCCACGTGTCATTAATATGGGCGGTGGACAGAAGGATAGCCGTGGTGTCGTTAACGCGGAACAGTCGCTTGCACCGGGATGCCGCGCGGGTGGCGCTCTCTCGGCCGTCGCGCTGCTGCAATGCCGGCGCTAGTGAGAGGTCGTGTCGGGCATGAATGCGGACGCTGCTTTGCTACATCTCCAACGTATCTACAATTTTTGATTGTTCCATGCTATATTATATCCTGTTTTGGACATTATTGGGCTTTATTATCACTTTTATATTATTTTTGGGACTAACCTTTTAACCGGAGGCCCAGCCCAGAATTGCTGTTTTTTTACCTATTTCAGAGTTTCGCAGAAAAAGAATATCAAACGGAGTCCAAACGGAATGAAACCTTCGGGAACGTGATTTTCGGAACAAACGTGATCCAGAGGACTTGGACCCTACGTCAAGACATCAACCAATAAGGCACAAGGTAGGGGGCGCGCCTACCCCCCCAGGCACGCCCTCCACCCTCGTGGGGCCCATGTTGCTCCACCGATGTACTCCTTCCTCCTATATATACCTACGTACCCCCAAACTACCAGATACGGAGCAAAAACCCTAATTCCACCGCCGTAACTTTCTGTATCCACGAGATCCCATCTTGGGGCCTTTTCCGGAGCTCCGCCGGAGGGGGTATCGATCACGGAGGGCTTCTACATCAACACCATAGCCTCTCCGATGAAGTGTGAGTAGTTTACTTCAGACCTTCGGGTCCATAGTTATTAGCTAGATGGCTTCTTCTCTCTTTTTGGATCTCAATACAAAGTTCTCCCCCTCTCTTGTGGAGATCTATACAATGTAATCTTCTTTTGCGGTGTGTTTGTTGAGACGATGAATTCTGGGTTTATGATCAAGTTTATCTATGAACAATATTTGAATCTTCTCTGAATTCTTTTATGTATGATTGGTTATCTTTGCAAGTCTCTTCGAATTATCAGTTTGGTTTGGCCTATTAGATTGATCTTTCTTGCAATGGGAGAAGTGCTTAGCTTTGGGTTCAATCTTGCGGTGTCCTTTCCCAGTGATAGTAGGGGCAGCAAGGCATGTATTGTATTGTTTCCATCGAGGATAACAAGATGGGGTTTATATCATATTGCATGAGTTTATCCCTCTACATCATGTCATCTTGCTTAAAGTGTTACTCTGTTCTCTTGAACTTAATACTCTAGATGCATGCTGGATAGCGGTCGATGTGTGGAGTAATAGTAGTAGATGCAGGCAGGAGTCGGTCTACTTGTCTTGGACGTGATACCTATATACATGATCATACCTAGATATTTTCATAACTATGCTCAATTCTATCAATTTCTCGACAGTAGTTTGTTCACCCACCGTAATACTTATGCTCTCGAGAGAAGCCACTAGTGAAACCTATGGCCCCCGGGTCTATTTTCCATCATATTATTCTTCCAATACTTAGTTATTTCCTTTGCCATTTATTTTTACTTGCATCTTTATTTCTCTTTATCATAAAAATACCAAAAATATTATCTTATCATATCTATCAGATCTCACTTTCGTAAGTGACCGTGAAGGGTTTGACAACCCCTTTACCGCATTGGTTGCGACGAGTTTATTTGTTTGTGTAGGTGCGAGGGACTCGTGCGTGGCCTCCTACTAGATTGATACCTTGGTTCTCAAAAACTGAGGGAAATACTTACGCTACTTTGCTGCATCACCCTTTCCTCTTCAAGGGAAAACCAATGCAATGCTCAAGAGGTAGCAAGAAGGATTTCTGGCGCCGTTGACGGGGAGTCTACGCAAAAGTCAACATACCAAGTACCCATCACAAACCCTTATCCCCCACATTACATTATTTGCCATTTGCCTCTCGTTTTCCTCTCCCCCACTTCACCCTTGCCGTTTTATTCACCCTCTCTCTCTCCGTCCTCCTCCTCTTTCTCTATTCGCCTCTTTTTGCCCATCTCTTGTTTGCTTGTGTGTTGGATTGCTTGCTTATCACGATGGCTCAATATAATACCAAATTGTGTGACTTTATTAATACCAACAACAATGATTTTATTAGCACTCTAATTGCTCCTCTTACCGATGCTGAATCTTGTGAAATTATTGTTGCTTTGCTGAATCTTTTCATGAAAGATCCATTTTCTGGCCTTCCTAGTGAAGATGCTGCTACCCATATAAACAACTTTGTTGATTTGTTAAATTGAAGCTATTTCCTTTTTCGCTTAGAGATCGTGCTAAAGCTTGGTTTTCGTCTTTGCCTAAAAATAGTATTGATTCGTGGAATAAGTGCAAAGATGCTCTTATCTCTAAGTATTTTCCTCTCGCTAAGATCATCTCTCTTAGAAATGATATTATGAATTTTAAGCAACTTGATCACGAACATGTTGCACAAGCTTGGGAGAGGATGACATTAATGATACGTAGTTGCCCTATACATGGTTTGAATTTATGGATGATTATACAAAACTTTTATGCCGGATTGAATTTTGCTTCTAGAAACCTTTTAGACTCGGCCGCGGGAGGCACTTTTATGGAAATCACTTTAGGAGAAGCTACTAAACTCCTAGATAATATTATGGTTAATTATTCTCAATGGCACACCGAAAGATCTACTAATAAGAAAGTGCATGCGATAAAAGAAATTAATGTTTTGGGTGGAAAGATGGATGAACTTATGAAATTATTTGCTAATAAAAGTGTTTCTTATGATCCTAATGATATGCCTTTGTCTACTTTGATTGAGAATAATAATGAATCTTTGGATGTAAATTTTGTTGGTAGGAATAATTTTGGTAACAACGCGTATAGAGGAAACTTTAATCCTAGGTCGTATCCTAGTAATTCCTCTAATAATTCTGGTAACTCCTACAACAATTCTTATGGAAAATTTAATAAGATGCCCTCTGATTTTGAATCTAATATTAAAGAATTTATTACTTCGCAAAAGAATTTCAATGCTTTGGTTGAAGAAAAATTGCTTAAGATTGATGAGTTGGCTAGGAACGTTGATAGAATTTCTCTTGATGTTGATTCTTTGAAACTTAGATGTATTACACCTAAGCATGATATCAATGAGTCTCTCAAAGCTATGAGAATTTCCATTGATGAGTGCAAAGAAAGAACCGCTAGGATGCGTGCTAAGAAAGATTCCTTTATAAAAGCTTGTTCTTCTAGTTTCCTTGATAATAAAGATGAAGATCTAAAAGTTATTGATGTATCCCCTATTAAATCTTTGTTTTGCAATATGAATCCTGATAATGATGGGACTTAATATGATCCAGCTTTACCTAGAAGGCGTTCCAAAAATTCGGAGTCTTTAGATCTTGATGCTAAAATTGTTAAAAGTGGGATTGAAGAAGTCAAAACTTTAAATATCGATGAACCAACTATTTTGGATTTCAAGGAATTTAATTATGATAATTTCTCTTTGATAGATTGTATTTCCTTGTTGCAATCTGTGCTAAATTCTCCTCATGCTTGTAGTCAAAATAAAGCCTTTACCAAACATATCGTTGATGCTTTGATGCAATCTTATGAAGAAAAACTTGAGTTGGAAGTTTATATCCCTAGAAAACTTTATGATGAGTGGGAACATACTATTAAAATTAAAATTAAAGATCATGAGTGCTATGCTTTGTGTGATTTGGGTGCTAGTGTTTCCACGATTCCTAAGACTTTGTGTGATTTGCTAGGTTTCTGTGATTTAGATGATTGTTCTTTAAACTTGCACCTTGCGGATTCCACTCTCAAGAAACCTATGGGAAGAATTAATAATGTTCTTATTGTTGCAAATAGGAATTATGTGCCCGTAGATTTTATTGTTCTTGACATAGATTGCAATCCTTCATGTCCTATTATTCTTGGTAGACCTCTCCTTAGAACGCTTGGTGCAATTATTGATATTAGAATATTAGATTTCCAATTTCCGTTAAGGAAAGTGTCAGTGTCAAAACCGGTGGATCTCGGGTAGGGGGTCCCGAACTATGCATCTAAGGCGGATGGTAACAGGAGGCGGGGGACACGATGTTTACCCAGGTTCGGGCCCTCTCGATGGAGGTAATACCCTACTTCCTGTTTGATTGATCTTGATGATATGAGTATTACAAGAGTTGATCTACCCTAGAAGCTAGCCTATGGTATGATTGTATGTTGTCCTACGGACTAAACCCTCCGGTTTATATAGACACCGGAGGGGGCTAGGGTTACACAGAGTCGGTTACAAGGGAGGAGATCTACATATCCGTATTGCCAAGATTGCCTTCCACGCCAAGGAGAGTCCCATCCGGACACGGGACGAAGTCTTCAATCTTGTATCTTCATAGTCCAACAGTCCGCCCAAAGGATATAGTCCGGCTGTCCGGAGACCCCCTAATCCAGGACTCCCTCAGAAAGGCATGGAACACTTCCCTAGAAAGAAAATTAAATTACCATATGAATCTATTATGAGAGCCACTTATGGATTTCCTACCAAAGATGGCAATACCTAGATCCATCTTCGCCTTTATGCCTAGCTAGGTGCGTTAAACGATAACGCTTGTTGGGAGGCAACCCAACTTTATTTTTATTCCTTGCTTTTTGCTCCTGTTTAGTAATACATAATTTATCTAGCCTCTGTTTTGGTTGTGTTTTTTGTGTTTAATTAGTGTTTGTGCCAAGTAGAACCGCTGGGAAGACTTGGGGAAAGTCTTTTTAATCTTGCTGCAAAAAACAGAAACTTTAGCGCTCACGAGAATTGCTGTCATTTTTATTTGGAAAGTGATATTTAGTTAATTATTTTTGAAGATGATTAATAGATAAATTACTCAAGTCCAGAAATTTATTTTAGAATTTTTGGGGTTCCAGATCTTGCGTTACTACAGATTACTACAGACTGTTCTGTTTTTGACAGATTCTGTTTTTCGTCTGTTTTTCGTGTGTTGTTTGCTTATTTTAATGAATCTATGGCTAGTAAAATAGTTTATAAACCATAGAGAAGTTCAAATACAGTAGGTTTAAAACCAATATAAATAAATAATGAGTTCATTACAGTACCTTGAAGTGGTGTTTTGTTTTCTTTCGCTAACGGAGCTCACGAGATTTTCTACTTTAAGTTTTGTGTTGTGAAGTTTTCAAGTTTTGGGTAAAGATTTAATGGATTATGGAACAAGGAGAGGCAAGAGCCTAAGCTTGGGTATGACCATGGCACCCCCAAGATGATCTAAGGACACCAAAAAGCCAAAGCTTGGGGATGCCCCGGAAGGCATCCCGTCTTTCGTCTACTTCCATCGGTAACTTTACTTGGAGCTATATTTTTATTTACCACATGATATGTGTTTTGCTTGGAGCGTCTTGTATTATTTGAGTCTTTATTTGTTAGTCTTCCACAATCATCCTTGCTATACACACCTTTTGAGAGAGACACACATGATTCAGAAATTGTTAGAATACTCTATGTGCTTTACTTATATCTTTTGAGTTATATAGTTTTTGCTCTAGTGCTTCACTTATATCTTTTAGAGCATGTTGGTGGATTTGTTTTATAGAAACCATTGTTCTGTCATGCTTCACTTAGATTATTTTGATAGTCCTACAAAACAGCGTGGTAAATTTCTTTAATTATGTTAGGCATTCAAGATTAATAATAAATTTTTCTTATGAGTGTGTTGAATACTATGAGAAGTTTGATAATTGATAATTTTTTTTGAGATATGGAGATGGTGATATTAGAGTCATGCTAGTTGAGTAGTTGTGAATTTGAGAAATACTTGTGTTAAAGTTTGTGATTCCTGCAGCATGCACGTATGGTGAACCGTTATGTGATGAAGTCAGAGCATGATTTATTTATTGATTGTCTTCCTTATGAGTGGCGGTCGGGAACGAGCGATGGTCTTTTCCTACCAATCTATCCCCCTAGGAGCATGCGTGTAATACTTTGCTTTGAGAACTTGTAGATTTTTGCAATAAGTATATGAGTTCTTTATGACTAATGTTGAGTCCATGGATCACATGCACTCTCACCCTTCCACCATTGCTAGCCTTTCTAATATCACGCACCTTTCGCCGGTATCATACACCCACCATATACCTTCCTCAAAACAGCCACCATACCTACCTATCAAGGAATTTCCATAGCCATTCCGAGATATATTTCCATGCAACTTACCACCGTTCCGTTTACTATGACACGCTCCATCATTGTCATATTGCTTTGCGTGATCATGTAGTTGACATTGTATTCGTGGCAAAGCCACCATTCATAATTCTTTCATACATGTCACTCTTGATTCATTGCATATCCCGGTACATTGCCGGAGGCATTCACATAGAGTCATATTTTGTTCTAAGTATTTAGTTGTAAGTAAATAAAGAAGTATGATGATCATCATTTTTAGAGCATTGTCCCAAGTGAGGAAAGGATGATGGAGACTATGATTCGCCTATAAGTCGGGATGAGACTCCAGACTAAATAAATAAAAAAAGGCCATAAAGACAGAGAGAGAGAGATAGAGAGAAAAGGCCCAAATAAAAAATGAGAGAAAAAGAGAGAAGGGACAATGCTACTATCCTTTTACCACACTTGTGCTTCAAAGTAGCACCAAGATCTTCATAGAGAGTCTCCTATGTTATCACTTTCATATACTAGTGGGAATTTTTCATTATAGAACTTGGCTTGTATATTCCAATGATGGGCTTCCTTAAAATTCCCTAGGTCTTCGTGAGCAAGCGAGTTGGATGCACACCCACTTAGTTCTTTTTGTTGAGCTTTCATATACTTATAGCTCTAGTGCATCCGTTGCATGGCAATCCCTACTCACTCACATTGATATCTATTAATGGGCATCTCCATAGCCCATTGATACGCCTAGTTGATGTGAGACTATCTTCCCCTTTTTTGTCTTCTCCACAACCACCATTCTATTCCACCTATAGTGCTATGTCCATGACTCACGCTCATGTATTGCGTGAAGATTGAAAAAGTTTGAGAACACCAAAAGTATGAAACAATTGTTTGGCTTGTCATCGGGGTTGTGCATGATTTAAATACTTTGTGCGGAGAAGATGGAGCATAGCCAGACTATATGATTTTGTAGGGATAACTCTCTTTGGCCATGTTATTTTGAAGAGACATAATTGCTTAGTTAGTATGCTTGAAGTATTATTATTTCTATGCCAATATTGAACTTTTATCTTGAATCTTTCGGATCTGAATATTCATACCATAATTAAGAAGAATTACACCAAGTAGCATTCCACATCAAAAATTTTGTTTTTATCATTTACCTACTCGAGGACGAGCAGGAATTAAGCTTGGGGATGCTTGATACGTCTCCAACGTATCTATAATTTTTTATTGTTCCATGCTATATTATATCCTGTTTTGGACATTATTGGGCTTTATTATACACTTTTATATTATTTTTGGGACTAACCTATTAATCGGAGGCCCAGCCAAGAATTGCTGTTTTTTTGCCTATTTCAGAGTTCCGCAAAAAAGAATATCAAATAGAGTCCAAACAGAATGAAACCTTCGGGAACTTGATTTTCGGAACAAACGTGATCCAGAGGACTTGGACCCTACGTCAAGACATCAACCAGGAAGGCACGAGGTAGGAGGTGCGCCTACCCCCCAGGTGCGCCCTCCACCCTCATGGGGCCCACGTTGCTCCACCGACGTACTCCTTCCTCCTATATATACCTATGTACCCCCAAACTACCGGATACTGAGCCAAAACCCTAATTCCACCATCATAACTTTCTATATCCACGAGATCCCATCTTGGGGCCTTTTCCGGAGCTCCGCCGAAGGGGGTCTCGATCACGAAGGGCTTCTACATCAACACCATAGCCTCTCCGATGAAGTGTGAGTAGTTTACTTCAGACCTTCGGGTCCATAGTTATTAGCTAGATGGCTTCTTCTCTCTTTTTGGATCTCAATACAAAGTTCTCCCCCTCTCCTGTGGAGATCTATTAGATGTAATCTTCTTTTGCGGTGTGTTTGTTGAGACCGATGAATTGTGGGTTTATGATCAAGTTTATATATGAACAATATTTGAATCTTCTCTGAATTATTTTATGTATGATTGGTTATATTTGCAAGTCTCTTCGAATTATCAGTTTGGTTTGGCCTACTAGATTGATCTTTCTTGCAATGGGAGAAGTGCTTAGCTTTGGGTTCAATCTTGTGGTGTCCTTTCCCAATGACAGTAGGGGCAACAAGGCACGTATTGTATTGTTGCCATCGAGGATAACAAGATGGGGTTTATATCATATTGCATGAGTTTATCCCTCTACATCATGTCATCTTGCTTAAAGCGTTACTCTGTTCTCTTGAACTTAATACTCTAGATGCATGCTGGATAGCGGTCGATGTGTGGACTAATAGTAGTAGATGCAGGCAGGAGTCGGTCTACTTGTCTCGGACGTGATGCCTATATACATGATCATACCTAGATATTCTCATAACTATGCTCAATTCTGTCAATTGCTCAACAGTAATTTGTTCACCCACCATAATACTTATGCTCTTCAGAGAAGCCACTAGTGAAACCTATGGCCCCCGGGTCTATTTCCCATCATATTAATTTTCCAATACTTAGTTATTTCCTTTGCCATTTAATTTTACTTGCATCTTTATTTCTCTTTATCACAAAAATACCAAAAATATTATCTTATCATATCTATCAGATCTCACTTTCGTAAGTGACTGTGAAGGGATTGACAACCCCTTTATCACGTTGGTTGCGAGGAGTTTATTTGTTTGTGTAGGTGCGAGGGACTCGTGCGTGGCCTCCTACTGGATTGATACCTTGGTTCTCAAAAACTGAGGGAAATACTTACGCTACTTTGCTGCATCACCCTTTCCTCTTCAAGGGAAAACCAACGCAGTGCTCAAGAGGTAGCATGCTTCGGTGACTTAACCGCAGGTGCGTTGTATCACTGACATGTGGGCCCAACGGGCATCTGGCCTGCATGTCAGTGACACACCAACTGCACCTGTAGTTAAGGCCGGTGAATGCGACATTGACGTTCTGGAGAGACGGTGATCGTTTCAGGCGAGAAGCGCGCGCTAGCGATGGAAGGGGTTTCGGTAGGCCAGGGCGGTCAGACGTTGGCGTGGTGGTAAAATGTGAACTCATGGATGACGAGCCTTTGAAGCGTATGCAGCACGTATTGACAACCAGGCATCCATGCAACCTCTCTTGTCGCTAGCTAGCCTTCGACGACCACCAGAGCTGTCACCAAGCGTCGTTCATGCCACCGCGCCGCACAATGACTGGTAAGGAAGTGATGGCATCCCGCCGCGCCGAGTTCCTCGCCGCCCATGACCGCACACAGAATGGTAGGGAAGCGGTGGCATCCCGCCATGCCGAGTTCATCGCTGCTCGCGACCTCACACCTATGTCGGCGGAATTTGTAGCTGCCAAGGTCGAATGGGCGGTAGAGCAAGAGGTGGCCAAAGCCACATAGAGGGAGCGGAAAAGTCATAAAGCACTCAAGAAAAGAGAGGCCCACCGCTACAAGAAAGAAGAGGACGCACTCGCTGCTGCGGAGAGGTCGGCGGAGATCCAAGCACGGTGGGGTGTCGCCGACAAAGCCGGGAAGGAGAACGACGGCGTCTGGCCAGCATGTGAGAAGTAGTAGTACTATTAGTTAGTGTGTGTGTGTGTGTGTGTGTCGCCCGTACATTTGTTTCATTAATTACGAGCATGTACCAGTACTACTAGTTACTACTTTAGTTTTTAGAGCAAATTACTAGTATATTAGCCTAGACTCAATGGAAAAATTCCTATCCTATGCATCAAATGGCATCTCTTTCTCTATAGGAATTGAGATGCATGTCATCTCACTTCCTATGATTTTCATATTCCTATAAAATTCCTATCCTATGAACCAAAGGAGGCCTCTACTGGAGTAACTACTGTAGCTAGCAGTACTACTGGTACAGTAGTATTCTTCAAGAAGCAAAATTCAACGAAGTATGGTTCCTTCGTCCGAGCAACTTCATAGTGGGTAAGGTTGGGCCTGTGGTTTGATGGATCATTAGTAATTACTGCGGCGCGACAACCGGGGTGACTCTCCCTTGGAGTTCTGCGGGCATGGCAAGTTGACCAGGATGGTCGACGTCCCACATGTCGGAGAGCGGAAGTATTCTTTCCGATATCGAGGAGCAAGGAAACCGCGTGGTATAGTATCACTGGTGATTTATATTTATTTTTTATTTCTGATGAATGCTAGCATTTCAACTCTTACGACGAAGGAGTGCCAAACACACGACACGTACTGGATGTCCCACACGTTAGCGAAAGGAGTGGGACATGAATAGCGTGGTAGAGCGTCTCCACTTCTGGGTCGGAGACCACATGTAGTAGTACTACTGTACTAGTGGTATGAACGATACAAAGTGCAACCCGGAGAGAAAGACACGTCTAGTTGGAAGGTCTAGGGGCATACACATAAACAAATATAAAACCTAATATGTGCCTCCAATTAATATAGTAGTAGTAGAGTACTTAGTCACGTACTCCATAACATCACCGGGCATTGCACGTACAACATTTAGTGGTAGTAAGAGACAAATGCCTATATACCACGCATGTTCATACTATTTGTGCCTTTCTACTTCACTTACTGCGCTACATTACACAGGTTCGCACGTCCACTCCTGGGTACATGTCCATCTCGTAGTTCCAGTCCCACGTGTTCTTCATATAGATGGAACAATCCTTGCATGACACATGCACCTTGATGCTAGATGTCTCGCGTGTTGGCAAAAGGATGAACAAAGCTCACGTAAAAAAATAGAGTGGAAGAACATAGATTCCCGATGACCGAGAAGGAGCAAGGAACCTCATGGTGGAGCGTCTGCACTCATAATATTTTATATTATTCAGCGATATAAAATCAACCAATCATTTCCACAGTGGACTGGAAGAGTACGAAACACGGTAGCCTAGTGTAGTTACATCATACTAGTACATGGCTAACCCATGCTATCACCATATTTCTTGGCTTCTGTGCGACACCTATCTCTAGTAATCCAGCAGCCCGTATCACTTCTGCCTCCTCGTCTCTCTCAAAGTGCGGCGGGCTGGCGTTTTTGCCGTCTATTGAGGTCGGTTAACTCATCACATGTTAGCGACATGCCAAGAGCATTCTAAAAAAATTCGTTTCACGTTCCGTTTTCAAAAACAAAAAATCCTTTCACGTACGAATTTGACTGTATGCTTTGAGCAACTTGCATGTCCTATACTGCTCCTGTTTGGATACTCTAACTTAGTTAGAGGTTAGACTAACTCATGACTAACCCTGAACTAACTGTAGCCAAAGAGGTGTTTGGATGACAGGGTTAGATTGACAATAAATGCACTTGATGGAGAGAGAAAAGTGATTCTTCAGTGGTCCCAATGAGAACTATCTCCGGTTAGCACCTCTTGGATAGGATGGTTTTTTTGGTGGGTTCGGTGCAACTTGCTCCAATTTAAACCCTCATGCTTGGATACTTTAGGGCTATTTGAGCCCCAACTAGCTCAAACTAACTCTAACCCATGGATCCAAACAGGGCCTATGGCCAGCCTCGACGCAGAGCAGTCGCGTGCACCGGGAAGCGGTGCTCTCTCGGCCGTCGCGCCGCTTCAAAGCCGGCGCCAGTGAGAGGTCGCCTTCACTCTAGCCGGGCATTAATGTGGCACTGACGGTCCAGGGGAACACTGACCGTTTCACGCGGGGAGCGCGTGCTGGCAAGGGAGTATAGGTTTTGAACCATTTCAGGTGTAGTACTGGTAGTTTGCAAAACTACTCAATTATTGCACTCAGTTTCCTAAGAAATTGTGGTAAAAAATGTTACTCCACAGCCCGCTTCCCTTCTCCTTCCTCTTCCACCACCTGCGCACGTCCGCGGGAAGCGACCGGTCAACCCTTATATAGGAGTGCTAGCACAAAAAGGTGCATGCATGACCACTAAAATTTCCTGATTAAAGCGCCGCTCCAGCGGGAGTATGGCATATGTTGTTACCTGCGGTCGGGCCATGGCTACCGGGCGACGGCAACCAGAGAAGAGGCGGTGGGAGGGGAATGAATGCAGCTACTGTTTAGGTTCGCCGTCCGGCTTAAATAAATGTGCAGCATCACGTGTACCCGCGGGTGCACAAATTGTAACATACGTGTCTGCTTAAGTGGGCGTCACGTAACTGGTGTGTGTGTGTGTGTGATTCTAGGAGATAGAGTGCGTGTGTGTGACTCTACTCTTCGGACATGTACTCAACCTTTTGCATCGGGATATAAGTATAATGGTATTTACTTTAGCTAGTGATTTACATGGGCATGTTAACGTGGTTGTGTAAAAAAATGTCACTTCCTACTCGTGATTTGCGTTATATAATTACAATCAAGATGCTCATGCATTGCACGGAACATCAATATGCATTTTTTACAAAACACCTATTGTGATTTACCCATGTAGGAGTAATCCCATGTGTAAAAACTAATGATATTTCGAGAATTTTATTGGAAACCGGTATCTCGAGAATGTCATCGAAAAAATGAAAGATGAGAGATAAGGTGAGGAGGAGTGGAGCGTGGTGGTGACTGGTGGTCGGAATGGGCGAAAGCATGGGGATGGACGGCGCCGGCAGGCGGGAGCGGCCACCATGCTAGATTGTTCCAGAGACTTTCTTTTTTAATTGCTCAGCAATGATGTTGTGGGAGATAAGGATCTGGAGAGAGGTACGGGTATCTTTCGTAAAATTATCATAGTTTGCTTTCTATCCATCAGATATAGATCAGACGGTCTATATTACAAGATGGCAGGCACACCACCATCGCCAACTCGGTTTTTATAAGGGTACAGATGATAAGTTTGCTAGCTACCAAAGTAAAGTGGAATTTTCCATGTTATACAAGTAAATTAAGGTGATTGTTTATCATACAGGTAAGGTTGGATGAATGGTGGTAGGAACAAATGCTCCGCCTAGAGCATGTGTGTGTGAGAGATGGAGTCTTAGTGTGTGTGTGTTTGTGTGTGTGTGAGAGAGAGAGATGGAGTCTTAGTGTGTGTGTGTGTGTGTTTGTGTGGGTGGGTGGGTGGGTGGGTGCGTGTGTGTGTATGTGTGTTTGTGTGTGTCGCAGGGTCCTCGGTGGCGGATGTAACTTAAGTGTGCATGGCTTCATCATAGAGAGGTGATGTGTATGGCAGAGGACACTAACGATGGGGTGCGAGAGAGAAAAATGCATGTAGAGAGGGAAGAGAAGGTGTGTGCGTGTGAGAGGAGTCAACATCGAGAGAATGTGTTTGTTCGAGAGACACCGAGGAAGACTACTATATATTGATGGTGCATGTAGGTGGGAATTAAATGAAGGGATGGTCTTATTGGTTTCGGGGATAGAGGGGAAGAGTGAGGGGTAGCTAGAAGGATATTGTTAAGTGTGAGTGTGTGTTTTACCCATCCAGGCAGAAGTTATATGCACACAAAAAGAGAACGATTTGATGTGGCGTTAGGGTTGAGGGTAATTAACTACGTATGGAGACATAGAGACATTGAACGTGCATGTTTGAGAGGTATACATGTATACATGGGATGTGTGTGTGCGCGCGCGCGCGCATGATCGAGATAAAAGAAAGAAGACATAAGTCATAAGATCAACGACATGGGAGAGACAGATCGATATGACAATATGCATGCATGTGAGAATGCAGGGAAGAAGGCCCGACAATTGAGCATGTGTTTTTGTCTTTAAGAGATAGTGGCATGGGCTGGAGCATGCATCTATGGCGAGCAGAGGGAGTGAGGCACAACGATTGTGCAAAAGAGATCAACCTATAAATGAAAGAAGGTTGATGGAGAAACAGATAAATAGAAAGATAAAGATGCTAGCTAGTGTGCGTTAGGGATAGGAGTCGAGTGGATCAGAAGGCTGAGTTATGTGTGTGGGTGTGAGAGAGATGAAGATAGGGTGCATGAGGGAGTCCTGGATTATGGGGTCTCCGGACAGCCGGACTATATCCTTTGGCCGGACTGTTAGACTATGAAGATACAAGATTGAAGACTTCGTCCTGTCTCCAGATGGGACTTTCCTAGGCGTGGAAGGCAAGCTTGGCAATACGGAAATGTGGATCTCCTCCCTTGTAACCGACTCTGTGTAACCCTAGCCCCCTCCGGTGTCTATATAAACCGGAGGGTTTAGTCCGTAGGACAACAGACAATCATACCATAGGCTAGCTTCTAGGGTTTAGCCTGTACGATCTCGTGGTAGATCAACTCTCGTAATACTCATATCATCAATATCAATCAAGCAGGATGTAGGGTATTACCTTCATCAAGAGGGCCCGAACCTGGGTAAACATCGTGTCCCCTGCCTCCTATTACCATCCGCCCTAGACGCATAGTTCGGGACCCCCTACCTGAGATCCGCCGGTTTTGACACCGACATTGGTGCTTTCATTGAGAGTTCCACTGTGTCGTCACCATAAGGCTCGATGGCCCCTTTGATCATTGGTAACGATGCGGTCCAGGGTGAGATTTTCCTCCCCGGATAGATCTTCGTATTCGGCGGCTTCGCACTGCGGGCCAACTCGCTTGGCCATCTGGAGCAGATCGAGAGCTACGCCCCTGGCCATCAGGTCAGGTTCGGAAACTTAAACTACACTGCCGACATCCGCGGAGACTTGATCTTTGATGGATTGGAGCCCATGTCAGGTGTGCCGCACAATCACGACGAGCATGACGTAACTCTGCCGTCGGGCAGTGTTCGGGAGATCGCATCTGCAACTACTCCGGCCTTCAATCCGGAGCAAGTTGCGCCATCCGAGGACGGACGGATAGACCCCACCATGAAGGTCGCACTCTCAGTGGCGATGGAGCCGGATACTGACTTCACCCCTTACGAGAGCCGTGTCACTGAACCACTGGATTCGTCTCCGGCCATGGACTCCGAGCCGCCTGCATCCTTGCCTATTGAATCCGATTGGGCGCCGATCATGGAGTTCACCTCCGCAGATATCTTTCAGCACTCACCTTTCAGCGATGTGCTAAATTCATTAAGGTCTCTCTCCTTGTTAGGAGAACCTTGGCCGAACTATTTCCGGCTAGAATGGGATGCGGACGACGAAGAAATTCGTTGCCCACCCACCACCCACTTAGTAGCCACTATCGACGATTTAACCGACATGCTCGACTTCGACTCCGAAGACATCGACGGTATGGACGATGATGCAGGAGACGAACAGGAACCACCGCCCACAGGGCGCTGGACCGCCACCTCATCATATGATATATACATGGTTGACACCCCCAAAGAAGGCAATAGCGACGAGACAGCGGAGGATGACCCCTCCAAGAAGCAACCCGAGCGCCGATGTTAGCGGCGCCGCTCTAAGTCCCGCCATAGCAAAAGTAGTGATACCGACACAAGAGACAATAACACTCTGGATAGTGCCGAAGACAACAACAATCCCCTCCAGCACGATGTAGAGTGGGAGGGTGAACAAGCTAGCCCTCCAAAACAAGCTAGTCCTGCGTTGAATCCAGCCGCACTAATCCTCGACCCAATAGTAGACGGGTTCCACCTCACTCGCGTCCTTATGGACGGAGGTAGCAGTTGAAATCTGCTTTACCAGGACACAGTGCGCAAGATGGGCATCGATCATTCAGCAATCAAGCCCACTAAAGCCACTTTTAGAGGCATCATATCAAGTACGGAGGTTAGCTGTACAGGCTCCATTGCCCTCGAGGTAATCTTCGGATCACCAGAAAATTATCGTATCGAAGAGTTAATCTTCGAAATCGCCCCTTTCCGCAGTGACTATCAAGCACTGCTCGGGCGAACCGTGTTTGCTCGATTCAATGTGGTGCCACATTATGCCTACCGTAAGCTCAAAATGCCCGGTCCACATGGCGTCATCACGGTTCATGGCAAGGCCGAACCTACCTTTGGCACCAATAAATACATCACTGCCTTAGCAGCAGAAACAATGAGCAGCACCTTGCAGCCGAACCTCGAGTCGACGACCAGGCTCCCGGACACCGTCAAGGGGCTCCGAACTACTTCGCGGAAGGATACCCCGGCTTGTCCAGAGCTCAACTAAACACTCCGACGAAGGCCATGACAGGCCGAACTCAGCGGTTCAACTGCCCTCCGGCACGCAAACATTTCTTATATTTCGTTCGCAGGTTCACCTTTGCACCGACCAGGACAGACTCCATGGAGGCAGCTTGAACGCGTCAGGGGATCCTTAGACATTCCCTATAGTGAACGTCCGGCTATAATACGGATCCGCACTCAACCTCTTCCGCCTGGTCACAGCAGGTTCTGCTATCACAACTCCTTTTTTATCACATTACTTGTACCGATACGCATCGACGTATTATTTAAATACAACATGTGGATTTATATGACGTTTACCTGCTGTTCATTTCTTATCGAAATCATTTCGTCAAGTGGCATCCGTACACATCGATATGCCTTAAATATGCCAGGGGCTTCGTTTTTCCCGTAACACGGCAATAAAAGTCCGAACACCTTCATGGAAGTTTGGCACCCCGAACCTATAGCATTATATGCATCAGCTCCGAATCATGTCTTGGGTCAATAGTTGGGTTTGCCCGGCTCCCATGTTTTGGTACCTTATGTTCCGCTATATCGGCTAAGGTAGCATTGGGAGAACTACTGCGATTGTGTCCCGGTTCTTCCGGATGAGCACCTCAGTAGAGAAAGCCGAAAACTGACTGTCATGATACGGCGAGAGCTGGTCAGCTGTTCGAGCGGTCACAAAATCTTTAGGGATTTCTCCCACACAATGCCATAACCAATGCAGCATGCGATGGATCGACTTTTTCTCCGATTAGGCACTTATAGAGCCCCTAGTACGGTCTTCCGAACACAAGGAGCTGCATCGACCATACTAAAGCTCCTATGGCTAAGTGAGAGTGATAAAGCCCTATAGTCCGATTGCCTGGTTCGTTGTGCTGAGCACCTCCTTCGGAGGACCCAAAACTGGGATAAAGAGTGCTCAGGTTTATCCCGAACACCCTCGTACTTCTTACGTGGGGGCAGAAGCCGACGACTAGCCAACTCTTAGTTTCAACATAAAAACGGCCGCACAAGAGGGTAAACCTTTATATAACAGGCGACATATAAATGACCTTGTTCAAACATTACAAGGACAACATGATCGGCATTCATGGAAATATAATATCCTTGGTACATAGCTCTGCTGCAAGGTAGGATCCTTTCAGGACACTCTTATAATATAATTCGGGCTTGCGGTGCTCCTTCCCCTCTGGCGGTCCCTCGGTCACTAGCTTTTCGGCATCCATCTTCCCCCAGTGCACCTTTGCGAGGGCGAAGGCCATTCGCGCTCCTTCTATACAGACCGACCACTTGATGACGTCAAGTCGAGGGCAAGCGCTTACAAGCCGCCTCACGAGCCCGAAGTAGCTGCTTGGAATTGGCTCGGCAGGCCATAGCCGGATAACCATATCTTCCATGGCTAGTTCCGCCGCCTTATGCAGTTCGATTAGCTGTTTCAGTTGATCGGCAAAAGGCACTAGATAATTTGGCACCAAATACTGCGACCAAAAGAGCTTATCGGTGGAGTTCCTTCCTTCGGCTCGGTAGAACTAAGCGGCATCTGATATGCTGTGAGGTAGCTCGGCAAATACACCTGAGAAGTCCGGATTCACAATCAGAAACATAGTTTTCCCTTCAAATACTTGCTTTACATGGGAAAAGCCTTACCCGCCGCGATCTTCCTCGCCTCTTGGATCCCCTGCAGGGCGCTTTGGGTTTCCCCCCGGGCATCGCTCGTGGCTTGACGCACCTTGGTGAGTTCGGACTTTTTCTCTGTTAAACTCTGCTCGAAGGTCTCGCATTTACTTATGGCCTCTTGCAGCTCCTGCTTAGCCTTAATAACTCTGGCCTTGTGTTTCTCACGAAGAGTCCGCTCCGTGGCCGCCTTTTCCTCGGCCTCGGCAACGGCCCTTTTGAGGGCCTCGACTTCGGTCATAACCCCTAGCACAAATTATGCGGCTTATTTCATACTGAACATTTACTTACCAATAAATGCGCGCAACACTTGTGCATACCTTGTGTATCCCTCAACTGCATTTTCAATTGGCCAATTTCTTCCATGGCCCGTTCCAGACTTTGATTCAGTCTGGATATCTCCGCAGTACGAGAGGCAGCAGTCGCTACAGGTATCTTCTTGAAACAGAAGAGAAATCAATATCATTCAATAAGTATTCATGTGGTCATCAATGTGATCCCCTGTCCGGTTCTTTCTTTCACTGAACAGTGTATCAGGGGTACTATCTATACTATGACACTCTTCGGCAACTTATAAAACATACCTCAAAGCCTCTTATAAGGCTGATATAGGATTCGTTCAGTCCGCTCTCGGTTAACTGAATCTTCTCAATCACCGCACCCATAAGGGCACGGTGTTCATCAACAATGGAGGCATCTCGTAACGCCACCAACAAAGCATCCGACACCTCTGGATTGACAGAGGTCGCCGGCGGAACAGGCACGCCCCCTCCAGCCGAAGGAGGCTGCCTTCTTGATTCTGGAGCCGTATAAACCTCTAGAATCGCATCCGGTGGGGAGCCGAACTTAGGGTCGCCCCGCCGTCAGACCCCATGGGAATCTTTTCCCCCATGTGTCCGGCCCCTGTGGTTTGACCTCCAGGTGCCGCCTTCACGATTTCTTCCTTTCCTCCTTGGCCGGGGTCCTTCTGGGATGAAGGCTTGGTGTTATGCACCTGTTTGGAGGAAGGGGCCTTTGGGGGCGTCCCGCTCTCCATAGCATTCGAGCGCAGCAGGTCCTCTGATGAGGATTGTTTGGTACGGGACCTCACCGGACTACCAAAAAATATGGCTTAAGGTTAAAATGCTAAGCCATGATAAGTCCGGACGCTTAAACGTACTCGGATTCTATATACTTATGAGTTCACCAGGGGCTGGGCCCTAGGATCCCATGCCGGGCCGCTGTCGGCGGCAGTAGACTCCTCCGGAAGAGAAGCCCTTCCCCTTTTTGGCAGTTCGGCCTCCAAGGGTGTGGAGGCCGTCCTCTTCCTTCTTCCCCCCGTAGGGGATTCATCTTCCTCCTCCTTTCCATCCTCTTCAAAGGCGGAATGAGCATTAGAGCCTTCGGGTATTGTGTCCGAAGTGCCGCGACGACGAAGGCCGCCCCGAGTCTTTTTGGCCTCCTTCTCGTCCGTCTTCTTCGGCACCTTGTAAGGCGCCGAGACCAGCATCTTCGTCAGAAGTGGGATGGCCGGGTCTTCAGGCAGCGGGGCCGGACAATGGATCCGCTCCGCCTTCTTCGACCAGCTCTGGGAGAGTTTAATAAACACGCGTTAAGCGCTTCCTTTGGGTCATGCGGATAGAAAAGTTTGATAAACTCATCGAACTTGCAGGGCGGGACAGTTGGTACCCGCGGTCCTCGGCGGAGTCCGGCCATGATTTGCTGGACTTAAAAGCACCTTCCAAATGTCCTTGTGCGGGGCGCCGAAGAACCCGCACAAGGTTTGGTGCCTAGCCAGATCGAATTCCCATAGATTGCTAGCCCGGTGTTGACAAGGCAGTATCCGGCAGACTAACATCACCTGGACTACATTGACAAGTTCAATGTTCTTATCTCCCATATCTTTAACGCGCGTCTGGAGCACCGACAGTTCATCAGACAAGGACCAGTCTAGGCCTTTCTTGACCCAGGATGTAAGCCACAGAGGGGCGTCAGATCGAAACTCGGGCGATGCGGCCCATTCCTTGCCGCACAACTCAGTGACGTAAAACCACTGCTGTCGCCACTCCTTGACAGAATCATTAAAGGTTCCCGTTGGCCATGTGACATTGGACATCTTGCTCACCATGGCGCCCCCGCACTCGGTGTGCTCACCGCCCACCACCTTGGGCTTCACATTAAAAACTTTCAGCCATAAACTGAAGTGCGGCGAAATGCGGAGGAAAGCCTCGCACACGACAATAAATGTCGATATATTGAGGAAGGAATTAGGGGACAGGTCGTGAAGATCGATCCCATAATAGTACATAATGTCGCGAACGAATGGGTGGAGGGGGAATTCTAGCCCGCGGACAAAGTGAGGGAGGAATACAACCCTTTCATGGGGTTCCGGAGTGGGGACGACCTGTCCCGCCATCGGGAGATGGTGGCTGATTTTCTTGGCCAGATACCCTGCCTCCCAAAGCTTCTTGATATCCTTCTCTCGGACGGTAGAGGCCATCCATTTGCCTCCTGCTCCGGATCCGGACATCTTTGGAAGACCTTTTGTGGGCAGAGGAGGTGAATGCTTGGGTGTTGGAGCCTGAGCAGAAGGGAATGAATCGGGAAGAAGGCGTGGGTGAAAAGAGTGAATCCTTGTCCCTTTATAAGGGCAGAAAAGGCGGCGCGCCTCCCCACTCACCTGGTAAAACCTCTTATTCCCCAAGCACCGTAATTAATGGCACGGTTGGGTTACCCACATCCGTATTGATGAGAATCCCGTGATAGGGGGACACGATATCTACTTTGACAAGATGTATCAAGAAAATCGCCTCACGGTATGTGCAGTGCTGGTTGAGAAAAACGGTTCGAATAATGACCGGGCCATGACATGATGTCATGCTGTCAAGCATGTCAGCAGATTAGATTTGTGGAAATATTATTCTCTCTACGGTGGTTTGTGGAACTTGTTTTGCAGAGGCGGACATTGTCCTTGTGTCCAAAATCTTCCATGGAGTATTCGGAGGAAGAACCCGCCTTGCAATGCCGAAGACAAATCTGCGCGCCGGACTCATCGTCATTGAAGTTTGGTTCAGGGGCTACTGAGGGAGTCCTGGATTATGGGGTCTCCGGATAGCTGGACTATATCCTTTGGCCGGACTGTTGGACTATGAAGATACAAGATTGAAGACTTCGTCCCGTGTCCGGATGGGACTTTCCTTGGCGTGGAAGGCAAGCTTGGCAATACGGATATGTGGATCTCCTCCCTTGTAACCGACTCTGTGTAACCCTAGCCCCCTCCGGTGTCTATATAAACCGGATGGTTTAGTCCGTAGGACAACAGACAATCATACCATAGGCTAGCTTCTAGGGTTTAGCCTCTACGATCTTGTGGTAGATCAACTCTTGTAATACTCATATCATCAATATCAATCAAGCAGGACGTAGGGTATTACCTCCATCAAGAGGGCCCAAACCTGGGTAAACATCGTGTCCCCTGCCTCCTGTTAACATCTGCCTTAGACGTACAGTTCGGGACCCCCTACCCGAGATCCACCGGTTTTGACACCGACAGTGCATGTGACTCACATACAAACAAATATCGGAGAGAAATGAGATCTCGAGAGACGGAGTTTTGTGTCTGCGAGAGAGAAAGATATTTCACAACGAGAGTGATAGCTAAAGAGACATACGAGGGAACGCAAGATATCTCTAGGGAGAGAGAGTGTGTGTGAGCGACATACAAGAGAACAATGGAGAAATATGAGACCCTGGGAGACAGAGTTTGTGTTTGTGTGTGAGAATGAGATATTTAAGAGGAAGAGTCATAGGTTCTCATACCTAAGGAGCGAAAGACATCTCTGTATGAGGGGTGTGCGAGTGGCACACAGGGGAATAGTAGAGAGAAATGAGACCCCGGGAGACAAAGTTTTGTGTTTGTGTGAGAGAAAGAGATTCCACATGGAGAATCATAGTTAGAGACACATAGCAGGGAGCGAGATATACTTAGAGAGAGATAGAATGATGAAGGTCAAGAGAGAGAGTACCGTCAGTGTGTGACGAAGATAAAAGATCATTGTTGACATACATGTAGTACGAGAGATACCCGAGAGACAATGAACGTGTATAGGTCTAGAGAGATAGTCCTATATAAGCATGAGTGATAGTTATATGAGACGAATATCTGGATTAAATGGGATTCAAATATTTAAACTGGAGATCACGACATCGATAATATCATAACGCAAATTGGTGTATTAAACATGCATATTCATTTGAATTTGGGGACACGTGTAATGTTATATAGTTTATCAATATTGTTGATCCATAGATTCTTTAATTAGAAACAATGCATGGTTTATATGCAATTAATGTATAAACGGGATTACACTATATGTTGCGTGTGTGAAACACATTATACATGTTTGAGAAGTAGAAAAAACCCGCATGAAACACACATTAATTGGAGACAGTTAGCGAGGAATGCATACATTGGATTTCAACATAAAGTGGTTTAAAATATTTGAAAATCCAAATTGATGGATACAACCTTATGAATCTGAGATCATGCCATTTGTAAGCCATATTTATGTATAAAGGGTGTTGTGCTTTTGAAAGTATATATAAAAAATGATGTATATAGAATTTTATTCCAATCGAAAATGGATCCCGCCCGAAAAAAACAGAATACAAACGGGATTCGAAATGAGTTGGCACGGTAAACGTGCACTCTGCAAAATTTGACCGAAGCGGGGAAAATCGCAGTAACTGCCCGAAACCAAAATCTGCGAGATGGAAATTACTACTGCCTATCCCTGCCACGCAAAGCCTATCTGCTCGATTTCTATAGGTTTTGATAGGGGTAGGTTTGTAATTTCACTCAAATGTGACATAACCGCCTCTCACCCGGATTCATACACGGTGGGCGCCAAAACACAGTGTGTCCTCGGCCAAAATCGACTCCCTCCCCGATTCATACACGGTGGGCACCAAACACAAAGTCTCGTCGGCAAATATTCAATGTATGTGAGATTAATGTCCTATCCCCAACCGACTAATATTGCTGTGATGTAGGAAATTTGAAACGGGGGCTAAGTTTGTAAATTTCCTCGCATTTGAGACAAGCACGCCGTGAAGACATGGTTCCCCCTGTCCTCTCCACTTCCATTTCCCCATTCGTACTCCGTGGGCGCCAAAACACCCTCTCCACCCCAGCCTCCTCCGTCTGCCACCCCATCCACCGCCGTCCTCCTCACCATGCCGGAGCTGATACCCCGACGCCGCCGTCCATTACAAGATATCGACCTCTCTCATCCACGGCTTCGGACGGGGATCCTTGCATCCCGTCCTCTCACTTCATCCCCGTCGTCGTCCACCTTGTCGGCGCCGCTCCTACGACCGTCTCGTCCACTGCGCCCTGCCGCCACCGTCTACCCTCATAGATATGCTTCCACGCCACCGACAGCCATCGCTACCGCAGCACCGTCAAATTATCAGTAGATGCATACACGGCGCCGCACTAGAGTCGGTACTCTTTCGTATCTGCTCAACTTATTTATCGCAGCAAGAAAATAGATCGCCACTGCTTTACTCTGATTTCTTGTCCATCACTTACTTGCTAGTTGAAAGCAAACATTGGTTGCAAAGTTGCCTTTGTCCGGTTTGCACCTTCAGATCCGCCATGGCACGCTCAACACTATACTCCCAATGCTTATGGTTTTCCCCTTCTATATTCCACACTAGTTAAATCACAGTAGACTAAATTTCAAAATTGGGTCAGTCGATTTTTTAGAGCTCGCCGGAGTTCACCGGTGCGAACGAAGGGGCTCGGGTGGGGATAGTGTTTGTGGGGGGCGGTGGTGGGGTCTCGCCCAACGAAGAAAACTCGACGCGGGTGGGGGCGGGGGTGGGGGTGGGGGTAGAGGAGGAACACAGGCGGTGGGGGCCGGTGGTCCGGCCGGCGGCCTATGCGGTGTTCTGTATGGGAAGAATCAGAGACGCGGAAGAAGAAGGGTTAGGAGACGTAGGATCTTCATCCAACCGCCTGAAATGGTTGACTGACCCAAATGAGAAAATTCACGCGACTTGCATGCAGACATGCCTTTATATTCAGTCCCATCATCGTACCTACTTAGCACTGCTCCTGAATCCATCAAGCTAAACAACGTGCCACTCATAATTCCAAACTTGTTGCTCAAGTACGAATCTGATATGATGTTGATATTACTAAAACAGATAACATTTAATTGGTCAGCTAGTGTTCCTACTTTACTTTCGAAAAAGCACATGCACCACATATAGAGAGATAGCAGGGAGTTGCTTTCTTAATGCACTCTGGTTCATCATGTGTGGGCATTGTGCAACGAACATTTTATTATCCAAAATCTGCTTGCTCTTCTTTAGCATGTTCCTCTTCCATTCTTCTTTAATAAGTACTCTCTCCGTTCCTAAATACAAGTCTTTGTATAGATTCCACCATGGACTACATATGGAGCAAAATGAGTGAATCTACACTCTAAAATGTATCTGGATACATCTATATGTGATCCATAGTGGAAATCTCTACCAAGACTTATATTTTGGAACGGGGGGAGTATGATAGTAGTATAGTATGTTCCTTGTAGTGAAGATGAGCAGCGACATTTGCAGTGTAGAGGTCTATACGGTCGGTTGTGATGGACACTTTGAACTCTTCGGGCCTCTTTGATTCGCAGGATTTTGTAAACATGGGAATAGGATTTGTAGTGGCCTGCCCACTTGAATCCTATAAGAATAGCAAGGAAATGCGGGGAGTTGTGTCGCCTTTAAGAGTTACACTGATATTAATAGTACCGCACCTTCAATTGAAGAGAGCTGGTATCCGAAGCCTTTCTAGCCGTACCGGCAATACAAGCACATATATTCCAGCAAGTTCCACTTTGCTGATTTTACTCTAATGCTTACGGTTTTCCCGTTATATCTACACTATGATCTATGTAGCTGCTTTGTGTCGCACTAGTAGCAGTCCACTCTTGAAGCTAAATGATAACCCACAAGTATAGGGGATCGCAACAGCTTTCGAGGGTAGAGTATTCAACCCAAATTTATTGATTCAACACAAGGGGAGCCAAGAATATTCTCAAGTATTAGCAGCTGGGTTCTCAATTCAACCACACCTAGAAACTTAGTATCTGCAGCAAAGTGTTTAGCAGCAAAGTAATATGATAGTGGTGGTAACGGTAACAAAAGAGTAATGAAAGCAAAGTAATATTTTTGGTATTATGTAGTGATTGTAACAATAGCAATGGGAAAGTAAATAAGCGTAAACCAGTATATGGAAAACTCACAGGCATCGGATCAGTGATGGATAATTATGCCGGATGTGGTTCATCATGTAACAGTCATAACATAGGGAGACACAGAACTAGCTCCAGTTCGTCAATGTAATGTAGGAATGTATTCCGAATATAGTCATACGTGCTTATGGAAAAGAACTTGCATGACATCTTTTGTCCTACCCTCCCGTGGCAGCAGGGTCCTAATGGAAACTAAGGGATATTAAGGCCTCCTTTTAATAGAGAACCGGAACAAAGCATTAGCACATAGTGAATACATGAACTCCTCAAACTACGGTCATCACCGGTAAGTATCCCGATTATTGTCACTTTGGGGTTAATGGATCATAACACATAATAGGTGACTATAGACTTGCAAGATAGGGTCAAGAACTCTCATATATTGATGAAAACATAAAAGGTACAGATCTGAAATCATGGCACTCGGGCCCTAGTGACAAGCATTAAGCATAGCAAAGTCATAGCAACATCAATCTCAGAACATAGTGGATACTAGGGATCAAACCCTAACAAAACTAACTCGATTACATGGTAAATCTCATCCAACCCATCAGCGTCCAGCAAGCCTGCGATGGAATTACTTACGCACAGCGGTGAGCATCATGAAATTGGTGATGGAGGATGGTTGATGATGATGACGGCGATGAATCCCCCTCTCCGGAGCCCCGAACGGACTCCAGATCAGCCCTCCCGAGAGGTTTTTAGGGCTTGGCGGCGGCTCCGTATCGTAAAACGCGATGATTTCTTCTCTCCTATTTTTTTCTCCCCGAAAGCAGTTATATAGAGTTGGAGTTGGAGTCGGGAGGTCTCTAGGGGGCCCATGAGGTAAGGGGCACGCCCTAGGGGGGGCGCGCCCCCACCCTCGTGGAAAGGGTGTGGTCCCCTGGTCTTCATCTTTGGCGAGGATTTTTTATTATTTATTGTAAGATATTCCGTGGAGTTTCAGGTCATTCCGAGAACTTTTGTTTTCTGCACATAAAACAACATCATGGCAATTCTGCTGAAAACATCGTCAGTCCGGGTTAGTTCCATTCAAATCATAAAAGTTAGAGTCCAAAACAAGGGCAAAAGTGTTTGGAAAAGTAGATATGACGGAGACCTATCAACTCCCCCAAGCTTAAACCCTTGCTTGTCCTCAAGCAATTCAGTTGACAAACTGAAAGAAATAAAGAAAAACTTTTACAAACTCTGTTTGCTCTTGTTGTTGTAAATATGTCAAGCTAGCATTAAAGTTTTCAGCAAAGATTATAACTAGCCATATTTGCAATAATTTTCAGGTCTCATGATTAACCATATCAATAGCATAATCAACTAGCAAGCCATAATAATAAATCTCGGATGACAACACTTTCTAAAAACAATCATAATATGATATAACAAGATGGTATCTCGCTAGCCCTTTCTGAGACCGCAAAACATAAATGCAGAGCACCTTTAAAGATCAAGGACTGACTAGACATTGTAATTCATGGTAAAAGAGATCCAATCATAGTCACACCGAATATAAATTAACAGTGATGAATGCAAATGACAGTTGCGCTCTCCAGCTAGTGCTTTTTAATAAGAGGGTGATGACTCAGCATAAAAGTAAATAGATAGGCCCTTCGCAGAGGGAAGCAGGGATTTGTAGAGGTGCCGGAGCTCGGTTTTAAAATAGAGGTGAATAATATTTTGAGCAACATACTTTCATTGTCAACATAACAACCAAGAGATGGCGATATCTTCCATGCTACACAATTATAGGCAGTTCCCAAACAGAATGGTAAAGTTTATACTCCCCCTTCCACCAACAAGCATCAATCCATGGCTTGCTCGAAACAACGAGTGCCTCCAACTAACAAGAGTCCCAGGGGGAGTTTTGTTTGCAATTATTTTGATTTAGTTTGCATAAAGCATGGGACTGGGCATCCTGATGACCAGCCATTTATCTTGTGAGTGAGGAGCGGAGTCCACTCCTCTTGAGAATAACCCGCCTAACATGGAAGATACAGACAACCCTAGTTGATACATGAGCTATTCGAGCATACAAAACAAGATATTTATTTGAAGGTTTAGAGGTTGGCACATACAAATTTACTTGGAACGGAAGGTAGATACAGTATATAGGTAGGTATAGTGGACTCATATGGAATAACTTTGGGGTTTATGGAGTTTGGATGCACAAACAGTATTCCCGCTTAATACAAGTGAAGGCTAGCAAAAGACTGGGAAGCGACCAGCTAGAGAGTGACAACAGTCATGAACATGAATTAAAATTAATCAACACCAAATGCAAGCATGAGTAGGATATAATCCACCATGAACATAAATATCGTGAATGCTATGCTGATTTTGTTTCAACTACATGCGTGAACATGCGCCAAGTCAAGTCACTTAAATCGTTCGGAGGATACCACCCTATCAAACCACATCATAACTATCTCAATAGCATCTTGTCACGCAAGGTAAACCATTATAACTCATAGCTAATCAAGCATGGCACAAGAAACTATGATCTCTAGTTGTCATTGCAAACATGTTTATTCATAATAGGCTGAATCAGGAATGATGAACTAATCATATTTACAAAAACAAAAGAGATCAAGTTCATACCAGCTTTTCTCATCTCAGCCAGTCCATCATATATCATCATAATTGCCTTTCACTTGCACGACCGAATAGTGTGAATAATAATAATAGTGCACGTGCATTGGACTAAGCTGGAATCTGCAAGCATTCAATACACAGGAGAAGACAAGGCAATATGGGCTCTTTTGTCAGATAAACAATAATGCATATAAGAGCCACTTCAACAATTTAATTACGGTCTTCTCCTATCGACCCCCAAAGAAAAGAAAAGAAATAAAACTATTTACACGGGAAAGCTCCCAACAAGAAAAAGAAGAACAGGAAATATTTTTGGGTTTTCTTTTTAATTACTACTACAAGCATGGAAATTAAAACTAGCAAAAAGCTACAACTAATTTTTTGGTTTTTCTTAAGATTTATTAAACACACAAGAAGAAAGCATAAAAAGGAAAATAAACTAGCATGGATGATACAATGAAAAAGTATGAGCACCGACATCTAGCAATGAGTGTGTGAACATAAATGTAATGTCGGTGAGAAATACGTACTCCCCCAAGCTTAGGCTTTTGGCCTAAGTTGGTCTATAGCCACGGCTGGCCCGGCGGATATCCATAATAATAGTTGGCATCGTACTGGGATGAGGAAGAAGAAGGCTCCGATTGCCATTGGCTGGCAATCATCTCCGGATCCCACTGGTAATTAGACTGTTGTGAGGGATCAAATTGTGGTTCCGGCTCTGGCTCCTCAGCTGGTGCAGAGTTCCGGTAAGCTTGAATAGCCATCAACGGAACAAGGTACGTGCCTACAGACAAATCAAACAAAGAAAGAGCAGGCAGGGTAATAGTCTCATGATGATGTTTGTTAAAGAACAATTGATATTTAAGCTCTCCTACCCTATTCTTAACAATAAAATCATGTGGTACCATACTTTTATAATCTAGATAAACACGGGGCAACACCTTTTCTTCCTTCTCAGCATGCCTAATAGGTATGTTAAAATGTGCAGCTAGGCGTGAGGCATAGATGCCTCCAAAGATAGGGCCTTTGGTACGGTTCAGACTTAACTGTTTGACAATAATACCGCCCATACTAAAAGTGTTATCACTGTATAAACCTTGGAGCAAAATAATAATATCAGGGAAACTAAGGTTTCCACAGTTTTCGCGACCAATTAAGCAACGACTAGCAAATAATGCAAAGTAACGTAAAACAGGAAAATGTATGCTAGTGATTCGTGCATCGGAAACTTTCCTAGTTTCCCCTACAGTGATAGTATCAATAAAACCCTCCACATCATCACGATGTGGTTCTTATGTCTTGCCCTCAAAAGGGACTAGACAAATCCGACAAAAATCATAAAGTGACATCTCCTTATGCTCATCATATAAATGAAACTCCACTGTAGGTGGTGAGTTTCTAGAATGGAAATGAAAGTTTTGCACAATGGTATTTGTGAGTAAGAGATACTGATCGCATTGGTCGTGGAGGAAAGCGGTGAGGCCTGCATTATGAGCCAATTCATGAAAATATTCATAAATATCGGCTGCTCTCAAGAAATCATCAAAAGGCCATTCACACGCCCGAATCTCCGCGGTGCGCGGCAAATTATACTTAGGCTTCGGTGCCTTTTCCTTCGAGCTTTGGCTCGATCAGCCCCTCAATAATCTCCTCATCATTTTCTGAAAATTTCTGAAATTTTAATAACTTCAAAATAAAAGTAAACCAAACTTAATAATATTGATAGCAATTACTCCTACGAGTGCCTAGGGCCTATATCATGCATCAAAACTACTTTTGACCATATAAATTTGACATGCAAGCTCAAGAACAGGGTCACCTAAGCAGCAAAAATTTGCAATGAATAAAGCACTAGAACAAAAACTAATTGGACCAATGGAGGAGTCACATACCAAGGAACAATCTCCCCAAGTAGTTTCGTGAGAGGTGCTTTGAGCAAGGAGATCGAAAATGGCAGCAAGATGAGCTAGAACTCGTGCTTGAGCTGGATATTCATGTTTGTGGGAGGAAGATGAAGTGTGTGGGTGCAGGAATAAGTGGAGGAGGGCCATCGTGGGCCCACGAGGCAGGGGGTGCGCCCTAGAGGGGTGGGCGCGCCCTCCACCCTCGTGGGCAGGTGGTTGACCCCCTGGTGTGTTCTCAGTTCCATAAATCCTCAAATATTCTAAAAAATCATATTTAAATTTCAGGGCATTTGGAGAACTTTTATTTTCAAGGTATTTTTATATTGCACGGATAATCAGATAACAGATAGAAAAATATTTATTTTATTTTATTTAATATAAATAACAGAAAGTAAAAGTGGGGTACAGAAGGTTGTGCCTTCTAGTTTCATCCATCTCATGGTAATCAAAAGGAATCCTCTAACAAGGTTGATCAAGTCTTGTTAACGAACTCATTCTGAATAATCATGGAATCGGAGAAATTTCGAATAACACTATGTTACCTCAACGGGGATATGCACATCCCCAATAATAAGAATATCATTCTTCTTGACAGTAGGAAGAGGAAATTCAAAACCTCCAACTATAATCGATGGAATTTTTCCAATAGAGTTGATACTATGAACTTGAGGTTGTTTCCTTGCAAAGTGTACCGTATGCTCATTGCCATTAACATGAAAAGTGGCATTGCCTTTAGTGCAATCAATAACAGCCCCTGCAGTATTCAAAAAGGGTCTTCCAAGAATAATAGACATACTATCGTCCTCGGGAATATCAAGAATAACAAAGTCCGTTAAAATAGTAACGTTTGCAACTACAACAGGCACATCCTCACAAATACCGACAGGTATAGCAGTTGATTTATCAGCCATTTGCAAAGATATTTCAGTAGGTGTCAACTTATTCAAATCAAGTCTACGATATAAAGAGAGAGGCATAACACTAACACCGGCTCCAAGATCACATAAAGCAGTTTTAACATAATTTCTTTTAATGGAGCATGGTATAGTGGGTACACCGGGGTCTCCTAGTTTCTTTGGTATTCCACCCTTAAAAGTATAATTAGCAAGCATGGTGGAAATTTCAGCTTCCAGTATCTTTCTTTTATTTGTAATGATATCTTTCATGTACTTAGCGTAAGGATTGGTTTTGAGCATATCAGTTAATCGCATACGCAAAAAAATAGGTCTAATCATTTCAACAAAGCGCTCAAAATCCTCATCATCCTTTTTCTTGGATGGCTTGGGAGGAAAAGGCATGGGTTTCTGAACCCAAGGCTCTCTTTCTTTACCATGTTTCCTAGCAACAAAGTCTTTCTTATCATAACGTTGATTCTTTGATTGTGGGTTATCAAGATCAACAGCAGGTTCAATTTCTATATCATTATCATTACTAGGTTGAGCATCATCATGAACATTATTATTAACATTATCACTAGTTTTAGGTTCATTACCAGGTTGAGTTTCAGCATCAGAAATAGAAATATCATTTGGATTCTCAGGTGTTTCAACAATAGGATCACTAGAAGCATGCAAAGTCCTATCATTTTTCTTTTTCTTCTTTTTAGAAGAACTAGGTGCATCTATATTATTTCTCTGAGAATCTTGCTCAATTCTCTTAGGGTGGCCTTCAAGATACAAAGGTTCTTGAGTCATTCTACCAGTTCTAGTAGCCACTCTAACAACATAATCATTATTTTTACTATTTAATTCATTGAGCAAATCATTTTGAGCTTTAAGTACTTGTTCTACTTGAGTGGTAACCATAGAAGCATGTTTACTAATAAGTTTAAGTTCACCTTTTACATTAGCCATATAATCACCCAAGTGTTCAAGCATATTTGAATTATTTTTCAATTGTCTACCAAAATAAGCATTAAAATCTTCTTGCTTAGCCATAAATTTATGGAACTCATCTAAGCATGGGCTAGCAAATTTAGTAAATGGGATTTCAGCTTTATCATATCTATAGAGAGAATTTACCTTTACTACCTGTCTCGGGTTATCAAGACCACGAGTTTCTTCAATAGGTAAAGGATTTGGATTATATGTTTCTTCAACAGGCGGTAAATTAAGACCATGTATTTCTTCAATAGGAGGTAAATTCTTAACATCTTCAGCTTTAATACCTTTTTCTTTCATAGATTTCTTTGCCTCTTGCATATCTTCAGGACTGAGAAATAGAATACCCCTCTTCTTCGGAGTTGGTTTAGGACTAGGCTCAGGAATTGGCTCCGGAGGTGTCCAATTATTTTCATTTGTCAACTTATTGTTCCATAAAATTTCAGCTTCATCCGGTGTTCTTTCCCTGAAAACAGAACCAACACAACTATCCAGGTAATCTCTGGAGGCATCGGTTAGTCCATTATAAAAGATATCAAGTATTTCATTTTTCTTAAGAGGATGATCATGCAAAGCATTAAGTAATTGGAGAAGCCTCCCCCAAGCTTGTGGGAGACACTCTTCTTCAATTTGCACAAAATTATATATATATATATATATCCCTTAAAGCAGCTTGTTTCTTATGAGAAGGGAAATATTTAGCAGAGAAGTAATAAATCATATCCTGGGGACTACGCACACAACCAGGATCAAGAGAATTAAACCATATCTTAGCATCACCCTTTAATGAGAACGGAAATATTTTAAGGATATAAAAGTAACGGGTTCTCTCATCTTTAGTGAATAGGGTGGCTATATCATTTAATTTAGTAAGATGTGCCACAACAGTTTCAGATTCATAACCATGAAAAGGATCAGATTCAACCAAAGTAACTATATTAGGATCAACAGAGAATTCATAATCCTTATCAGTAACACAGATAGCTGAAGTAGCAAAAGCAGGGTCAGGTTTCATTCTAGCACTTAGAGATTGCTTACTCCATTTAGCTAATAACCTTTTGAGTTCATATCTATCTTTGCAAGCTAAAATAGCTAAAGAAGCTTCTTGATCAAATAAATAACCCTCAGGAATAACAAGTGATTCTTCATCATCACTTTCATCATCATAATCAGATTCAATATTTTCAATCTCTCTAGCCCTAGCAAGTCATTCCTCGAGAAAATCACCAAGTGGCACAGTGGTATCAAGCATAGAAGTAGTTTCATCATAAGTATCATGTATAGAAGAAGTAGCATCATCAATAACATGCGACATATCAGAACGAATAGTAGAAGCAGGTTTAGGTGTCGCAAGCTTACTCATAACAGAAGGTGAATCAAGTGTAGAGCTAGATGGCAGTTCCTTACCTCCCCTCGTAGTTGAGGGATAAATTGTTGTCTTAGCATCTTTCAAATTCTTCATAGTGTCCAGCAGATATAAATCCCAAGTGACTCAAAGAATAGAGCTATGCTCCCCGGCAACGGCGCCAGAAATTAGTCTTGATAACCCACAAGTATAGGGGATCGCAACAGCTTTCGAGGGTAGAGTATTCAACCCAAATTTATTGATTTGACACAAGGGGAGCCAAAGAATATTCTCAAGTATTAGCAGCTGAGTTGTCAATTCAACCACACCTGGAAACTTAGTATCTGCAGCAAAGTGTTGTAGCGACCCGACATCAAACAGTCTGATCTCTGTGCTTCGGTGTCATCCCTGGATCAGTAATGCTGACACCACACAGTACTCGGAGGATTTATAGCAGAGTAGCAATCACACACTTATTACATCGAGTGTCTCAAAAGAGAACTTATTACAATAAATATGGCTTAAGGCCATCTAATAACGATAACAGCGGAAGGCTTGGTAGATAAGTGAGTCCATCGACTCCAACGACATCACTGAGTATAGAACCACGACCTAAACACTCCTTAATAGTCGTCTGAAAAGTCTGCAACATTAACGTTGCAGCCCGAAACAGGTCAGCACATGGAATATGATGGCAAGGTAACACATAGAGAGTAATGGAAATGAAACAGCTATACTATATGCATATTTGGCTGGTGGAAAGCTCTATGGTTACAGTTTTGCGTAAAGCCAATTTTCCCTACTTCAAAGGAATAAATTTATTTAACTATCATGGTAGTTGTTAAACATTGAGAATGGTTGACAGCATTCTCAATCCCAATTAAGCATCATCATTAAACATAACCAACAAAATTAATTTAGAGTAACATGTTGAGATTCACATGAAAATCCAAGTACTAGATACTCAAGATGTCCATAACCGGGGACATGGCTAACCATGATTAGTTCATTACACTCTGCAGAGGTTTGCGCACTTTTCCCCACAAGACTCGATCGCCTCCGTTTGTTTTCTCGCACTACATGGTGTTTGAGAAGACGGATGACCGATACATAGTCTTTTAGAAGCGCTAGCACCTTATGATCGGGTAGACCGTACCACCTATATCCCCTACATCTGCTAGTCTACCACTGTAAGAGTTCGCACAACTTAGTCAACTATGCTAGAGCCCATAATAGCTTGTGGCTGCACACGGAAGTTTCTAGTATGAATAGTCTCATGATCCCTTTGAGCCTAGGTGGCGGTCCAAAAGAAAACAGGCAAGTCCTGGAATACCCAGGTGCCTCAATCCACCCAGATGTGTGTTTAAGTTACCACCTTAGATAAACCATTAATTAACAATCTCACATCTGTCACGGATGTCACTCACCCAATCCACGTCTACTAGCATAGCATGGCATAATAAGCAAACGTAGAAGTAACACCCAAAGGTTTGATAATAAACAGGTAATAGGTACTACCTCATCTACTTCCCATCCCACAATTTAATTAGATCCTATTCATGCAATGTGTGAGGATTGATCTAATGCAATAAAACTGGGTAGTAGAAAAGGTATGATCAAAGTGTTACTTGCCTTGCTGATGATCCGTGAAACCTAACGATTCGAAGTAACAGGCGGCGCACTCCGGGTATTCTATCGCAGACAAACAAACAAGCATACAATAAGTACTCATCTAATGCACAGGTAAAACTCAAATAAGAGATCTAACCAGAAGGTTCAACTTAAGAACTCCAGTTGGTAAAAAGAATCAAATCGAACGAAGCAACGAAAGTCAAATAGCGAAAGAAAACAACTTCGTTCTAGTAATCTGGATCTAGGGCAAATTTTACAGTAGCAAAATCTTGTTTAAGTTGGTTAAACGGATAGAGCGTTTCGAGACGAAACTCTAGGTGCTTGAATCGCCTGATTCCGATAAACGAGCGAAAAGTTACACTAAAACGAAAATCGGATCAGGAATCGCGATCAGAAAATCGCGGATTTAACCCGAGAAAAAGAAAAACGACGAACACTCGCTAGAATGAACGAACGGACGAACGCTCGCTATTTAAATAAACCGGAAAAACCGATCTATTTAAAAAAACAAATCTAAAAAAACCCGATGAAAACCAATTTTTTTTAAACGTTGGCATGGAAGTCGAGGCAGCGGCGGCGAACCTTGGCGGCGGCAGCGGCGGTGTCTGGCGACGGCGGCGGCAGCGGCGGCGGCGGCGGAAGCGTCGGCTGGGGCGGGCGGCTAGGGCGGCGGCTGGGCTAGGGTTTCCCCCGGGTGGGCTGCCCCGGCTTATAAAGGCCCCCCCTCGGGCCGGAGTCCTAGTCGGACACGACCCGTAGGCCGGTTCGTTTTTTAATTATTCCGCTCGGAAGAAAAATAAAAAGAAATACTAAACGCACTCCAAAAATTCCGAAATAAATTTTCGCGGGCTTCTAAAATTAAGCCGCACAAGGTGAACATTTATTGGGGACCTAAATACAATTTTGAAAAACGCACATTTTTCCTAAATTCAAATAAAACACCGAAAAACTCCGAAATAAAATCTTATTTGATTTTATTATTAAATCCTCAATATTTCTTTATTTTGGGAAAGTCATTTTATTCCCTCTCTCATATTTTTGTAGTAGAAATAATTGATTATAAAATAAATAAAATCAAATGATCCTATTCTCAAAATTTGAGAAAACTCAAATATGAAAATAATGAAATCCCCAACTCTCTCCGTGGGTCATTGAGTTGCGTAGAATATCTAGGATCAACCAAAATGCAAAAAAAATATGATATGCAATGATGATCTAATGTATAACATTCCAAATTGAAAATTTGGGATGTTACAAGTGTTTAGCAGCAAAGTCATATGATAGTGATGGTAACGGTAACAAAAGAGTAACGAAAGCAAAGTAATCTTTAGTGATTGTAACAATAGCAACGGGAAAGTAAATAAGCGTAAACCAGTATATGGAAAGCTCGTAGGCATCGGATCAATGATGGATAATTATGCCGGATGCGGTTCATCATGTAACAGTCATAACATAGGGTGACACAGAACTAGCTCTGATTCATCAATGTAATGTAGGCATGTATTCCGAATATAGTCATACGTGCTTATGGAAAAGAACTTGCATGACATCTTCTGTCCTACCCTCCCGTGGCAGCGGGGTCCTAATGGAAACTAAGGGATATTAAGGCCTCCTTTTAATAGAGAACCGGAACAAAGCATTAGCACATAGTGAATACATGAACTCCTCAAACTATGGTCATCACTGGTAAGTATCCCGATTATTGTCACTTCGGGGTTAACGGATCATAACACATAATAGGTGACTATAGACTTGCAAGATAGGATCAAGAACTCTCATATATTGATGAAAACATAATAGGTTTAGATCTGAAATCATGGCACTCAGGCCCTAGTGACAAGCATTAAGCATAGCAAAGTCATAGCAACATCAATCTCAGAACATAATGGATACTAGGGATCAAACCCTAACAAAACGAACTCGATTACATGATAAATCTCATCCAACCCATCACCGTCCAGCAAGCCTACGATGGAATTACTCATGCACGGCGGTGAGCATCATGAAATTGGTGATGGAGGATGGTTGGTGATGACGACAACGACGAATCGCCCTCTCCAGAGCCCCGAACGGACTCCTGATCAGCCCTCCCGAGAGGTTTTTAGGGATTGGCGGCGGCTCCGTATCATAAAACGCGATGATTTCTTCTCTCCTATTTTTCTCTCCCCGAAAGCAGTTATATAGAGTTGGAGTTGGAGTCGGGAGGTCTCCAGGGGGGCCACGAGGTAGGGGCGCGCCCTAAGGGGGGCGCCCCCCACCCTCGTGGAAAGGGTGTGGGCCCCCTGGTCTTCATCTTTGGCGAGGATTTTTTTATTATTTATTGTAAGATATTCCGTGGAGTTTCAGGTCATTCCGAGAACTTTTGTTTTCTGCACATAACACAACATCATGGCAATTCTGCTGAAAACAGCGTCAGTCTGGGTTAGCTCCATTCAAATCATACAAGTTAGAGTCCAAAACAAGGGCAAAAGTGTTTGGAAAAGTAGATACGACGAAGACGTATCATTTGTGCTTCTAGTTTCATCCATCTCATGCTCATCAAAAGGAATCCACTAACAAGGTTGATCAAGTCTTGTTAACAAACTCATTCTGATTAACATGAAACCGGAGAAATATCGAATAACATTAGGTTACCTCAACGGGGATATGCACATCCCCAATAATAAGTATATCATATTTCTTCTTGACAGTAGGAAGAGGAAATTCAAAACCTCCAAATATAATCGATGGAATTTTTTCGATAGAAATTGATACTATGAACTTGAGGTTGTTTCCTCGGAAAGTGTACTGTATGCTCATTACCATTAACATGAAAAGTGACATTGCCTTTGTTGCAATCAATAACAGCCCCTGCAGTATTAAGAAAAGGTCCTCCAAGAATAATAGACATACTATCGTCCTCGGGAATATCAAGAATAATAAAGTCTGTTAAAATAGTAACGTTTGTAACCACAACAGGCACATCCTCACAAATGCTAACAGGTATAGCAGTTGATTTATCAGCCATTTGCAAAGATATTCAGTAGGTGTCAACTTATGCAAGTCAAGTCTACGATATAAAGAGAGAGGCATAACACTAACACCGGCTCCAAGATCACATAAAGCAGTTTTAACATAGTTTCTTTTAATGGAGCATGGTATAGTAGGTACTCCTGGATCTCCAAGTTTCTTTGGTATTCCACCCTTAAAATTATAATTAGCAAGCATGGTGGAAATTTCAGCTTCTGGTATCTTTCTTTTATGTGTAACAATATCTTTCATGTAATTAGCATAAGGATTCATTTTGAGCATATCAGTCAATTGCATACGCAAAAAGATAGGTCTAATCATTTTAGCAAAGCGCTCAAAATCCTCATCATCCTTTTTCTTGGATGGTTTGGGAGGAAAAGGCATGGGTTTCTGAACCCAAGTCTCTCTTTCTTTACCATGTTTCCTAGCAACAAAGTCTTTCTTATCATAATGTTGATTCTTTGATTGTGGGTTATCAAGATCAACATCAGGTTCAATTTCTACATCATTATCATTACTAGGTTGAGCATCATTATGAACATCATCATTCACATTTTCATTAGGTTCATGTTCATTGCCAAATTGTGTTTCAGCATCAGACATAGAGATATCATTTGGATTATCAGGTGGTTCAGCAATAGGTTCACTAGAAGGTTTCACAGTTCTATCATTTTTCTTTTTCTTCTTTTTAGAAGAACTAGGTGCATCAATATTACTTCTCTGAGAATCTTGCTCAATTCTCTTAGGGTGGCCTTCAGGATACAAAGGTTCCTGAGTCATTCTACCAGTTCTAGTAGCCACTTTAACAGCATAATCAGTTTTCTTACTATTCATCTCATTGAGCAATTCCTTTTGAGCTTTGAGTACTTGTTCTACTTGATTGGTAACCATAGAAGCATGTTTGCTAACAAGTTTAAGTTCACCTCCAATATTAGCCATATAATCACCCAAGTATTTAATCATATCAGCATGTTGTCTTAATTGTCTACCAAAATAAGCATTGAAGTCTTCTTGCTTAAACATAAAATTATCAAACTCATCCAAGCACTGACTAGCAATTTTAGTAGGAGGGATTTCAGCTCTATCATATCTATAGAGAGAATTTACCTTTACTACTTGTGTCGGGTTATCGAGGTCTGGAGGTTCTTCAATAAGTAAAGGATCAAGATCGTATGTTTCTTCGGCAGGCGGTAAATTAAGACCATGTATTTCTTCAATAGGAGGTAAATTCTTAACATCTTCAGCTTTAATACCTTTTTCTTTCATAGATTTCTTTACCTCTTGCATATCTTCGGGACTGAGAAATAGAACACCTCTCTTCTTCGGAGTTGGTTTAGGAATAGGATCATTAATTGGAGTAGGAGCTGGCTCAGGAGGTGCCCAATTATTTTCATTTGCCAACATATTATTCAATAAGATTTCAGCTTCATCCAGTGTTCTTTCCCTGAAAAGAGAACCAACACAGCTATCCAGGTAATCTTTGGAAGCATCGGTTAGTCCATTATAAAAGATATCAAGTATTTCATTTTTCTTAAGAGGATGATCATGCAAAGCATTAAGTAACTTGAGAAGCCTCCCCCAAGCTTGTGGGAGACTCTCTTCTTTAATTTGCACAAAGTTGTGTATTTCCTTTAAAGCAGCTTGTTTCTTATGAGCAGGAAAATATTTAGCAGAGAAGTAGTAAATCATATCCTGGGGGCTACGCACACAACCAGCATCAAGAGAATTAAACCATATCTTAGCATCACCCTTTAATGAGAATAGAAATATTTTAAGGATATAAAAGTAGCGAGATCTCTCATCATTAGTGAACAGGGTGGCTATATCATTTAATTTTGTAAGATGTGCCACAACAGTTTCAGATTCATAGCCATGAAAAGGATCAGATTCAACTAAAGTAATTATATCAGGATCAACAGAGAATTCATAATCCTTATCAGTAACACAAATAGGTGAAGTAGCAAAAGCAGGGTCAGGCTTCATCCTAGCATTTAGAGATTGCTTATTCCATTTAGTTAATAACCTTTTGAGTTCATATCTATCTTTGCAAGCTAAAATAGCTAAAGAAGCTTCTTGATCAAATAAATAACCCTCAGGAATAACAAGTGATTCTTCATCATCACTTTCATCATCATAATCGAATTCAATATTTTCAATCTCTCTAGCCCTAGAAAGTCGTTCCTTGAGAAAATCACCAAGTGGAATAGTAGTATCAAGCATAAAAGTAGTTTCATCATAAGTATCATGTATAAAAGAAGTAGCATCATCGATAACATGCGACATATCAGAATGAATAGCAGAAGCTGGTTTAGGTGTCGCAAGCTTACTCATAACAGAAGGTGAATCAAGTGCAGAGCTAGATGGTAGTTCCTTACCTCCCCTCGTAGTTGAGAGATAAATTGTTGTCTTAGTGTCTTTCAAATTCTTCATAGTGTCCAGCAGATATAAATCCCAAGTGACTCAAAGAATAGAGCTATGCTCCCCGACAACGGCGCCAGAAATTAGTCTTGATAACCCACAAGTATAGGGGATCGCAACAGCTTTTGAGGGTAGAGTATTCAACCCAAATTTATTGATTCGACACAAGGGGAGCCAAAGAATATTCTCAAGTATTAGCAGCTGAGTTGTCAATTCAACCACACCTGGAAACTTAGTATCTGCAGCAAAGTGTTTAGCAGCAAAGTAATATGATAGTGGTGGTAACGGTAACAAAAGATTATAACAAAGTAATATTTTTGGTATTATGTAGTGATTATAACAATAGCAACGGGAAAGTAAATAAGCGTAAACCAGTATATGGAAAGCTCGTAGGCATCGGATCAGTGATTGATAATTATGCCAGATGTGGTTCATCATGTAACAGTCATAACATAGGGTGACACAGAACTAGCTCCAATTCATCAATGTAATGTAGGCATGTATTCCGAATATAGTCATACGTGCTTATGGAAAAGAACTTGCATGACATCTTTTGTCCTAACCTCCCGTGGTAGCGGGGTCCTAATGGAAACTAAGGGATATTAAGGCCTCCTTTTAATAGAGAACCGGAACAAAGCATCAGCACATAGTGAATACATGAACTCCTCAAACTACGGTCATCACCGGTAAGTATCCCGATTATTGTCACTTCGGGGTTAACGGACCATAACACATAATAGGTGACTATAGACTTGCAAGATAGGATAAAGAACTCTCATATATTGTTGAAAACATAATAGGTTCAGATCTGAAATCATGGCACTCGGGCCCTAGTGACAAGCATTAAGCATAGCAAAGTCATAGCAACATCAATCTCAGAACATAGTGGATACTAGGGATCAAACCCTAACAAAACTAACTCGATTACATGGTAAATCTCGTCCAGCCCATCACCGTCCAGCAAGCCTATGATGGAATTACTCACACACGGCGGTGAGCATCATGAAATTGGTGATGGAGGATGGTTGATGATGACGACGGCGACGAATCCCCCTCTCCGGAGCCCCGAACGGACTCCAGATCAGCCCTCCCGAGAGGTTTTAGCGCTTGGCGGCAGCCCCGTATCGTGAAATGCGATGAAATCTTCTCTTCTATTTTTTTTCTCCTCAGAAGCAAATATATAGAGTTGGAGTTGGAGTCGGGAGGTCTCCAGGGGGGCCACGAGGTAGGGGGTGCGCCCTAGGGGGGCGCCCCCCACCCTCGTGGACAGGGTGTGGGCCCCCTGGTCTTCATCTTTGGCGAGGATTTTTTATTATTTATTGTAAAATATTTCGTGGAGTTTCAGGTCATTCCGAGAACTTTTGTTTTCTGCACATAAAACAACATCATGGCAGTTCTGCTGAAAACAGCATCAGTCCGGGTTAGTTCCATTCAAATCATACAAGTTAGAGTCCAAAACAAGGGCAAAAGTGTTTGGAAAAGTAGATACGACGGAGACGTATCACTAAACACTGCAATGACTTACAAAATTGGCACCAAGGCATTGAGTGCCATTCTGGATGCAATGAAACTCATACGCTCCCCACCTGTTGATTCTTGTTCAGAATATGATCCTAATGACTATTCTAACCTCGAGGAGTCAAAGGCAGATGGCCTGTCCTGTTCACCCATCAAGGTGCCCGTTCTAATTTGGCAAGGTTTTATTGATTGCGCGTATCTTGCATATGTTGTCTTGCATTTCTTCTACTTTGTTGCACCGCCATCTGCTTAGTTTACTCATCATATATGTCGAGATGCCATGCCCATCCATTATCAATACATATTCCATCTGTCATCATACCATGTTTTCCACTCAAATGATGTTCTTGTGCATCAGACATCAAAAAGGAAGAGGGTGATTGCCGAACCTGAAGGAGCACCAGCAAAGTCCTTGAAAAACGTGGTTATGTCGGAGAATCGGACATCACCCACTTATATTGGATGTACAACCAGTGACACAAAACGTAGGACCGACTCCAGCAGACTGTACCCATACTTCACTGGCCACACCACTAGCCCCACCACA
The DNA here is from genome assembly GCF_018294505.1 of Triticum aestivum. Taxonomy (NCBI): domain Eukaryota; kingdom Viridiplantae; phylum Streptophyta; class Magnoliopsida; order Poales; family Poaceae; genus Triticum; species Triticum aestivum. The sequence goes on along the minus strand of NC_057812.1, from coordinate 552,382,332 downwards.
GGACCTGCACTCCAGCAAAAGGTATGCCGATTTTGGTTTCCATAGCACCAGTCGTACCATGGAAAAATCCCCTCCAGCAAAAAGTACAGCAAGTCCACCGGCCGAAGACCTATCCCAACTGCAGAGATGGCCAATTCCTGCAGATTGGAACCCCATTCCAGTTATTCCCAGTTTAAAAGACAATGCTTTCAATGTTGTTAGGGACTACGTGCATATATTCCCATCATGGGAAGATTATAGTGAAGACAAACACCATTTTCACATCTTCTTGTCCCACTTACGTGTAAGTGCTATTATTCATGGTGATTATTTTCCTGTTTTCTGCTGATTGAAGACATCAATGATTTACATTACATTGTTGTAAGTAGGCGAGGGTCAATCTGGATAGTCATGACGAGAAAAGCTTGCTTGCGCTTTTCAAGGAAGCATTGCAGCAGTATCGGTGTTACCTGAGGAAATCACACTTTGATGGCAAGTCTATAAATGAATTTCTGGTGAAGTCTCCTATGGTAAATTTAGAAGACATTGAATGGAAAAACCTTGTTATTCACTGGTCTCGTTCCGAGGATGAGGTATTGTCTATGATATCGCATGACAATTTGAACTTCTACTTTTCCACATGTGCCTTATGGATCTTTTTTGCAGGAAATCTGCTCGAAAAAGAATTCCGGTTTGAAAAGAACGACAGGATATCGCAAATATGCTACCCGCTGCTTTGCTCTTGTTAGTACATGTTGTCCTGTATCACTGTACTTGCATACATACCCGGTTCATTATGTGACAGCAGTATGCATGATAACTTGCTTATCAATTGTTCGCTTCAAACTATCTTATCTGTATGAATGGTTACATTAGTGTAGAATATATCCAATGCCAATGAATTTTTTTAGCTCTGCATTGTTCTTGTAAGTACCTGTTGTCCTTTATCAGTGTACTTATATTGACAGGTAGTTGTTCATGTACCATCACTCTGCAACTTATTTTCCTTTGCCCTCCATTTTCTACACATAAGATCTATATTTACTCTTACCATAAGGTTGGATAACACCGATGGTACTGAAGAAGTTTAGCTCTGCATTTCTCTTGGTTGTACCTTTTGCCTGTATCGATGTACTTACATTTATAGCTACTTGTTTATGTAGCATCACTCTTCATCTTATCTTAAATGTTCTCCATTTTTTCTTATATTGTCACATCTATATTTGCTCTTAACAAAATGTAGAATAAAGGCAATGCTTATGAAGAAGAAGATTATGTGGTAAACTTCTTGAATTGCCCCCCCCCCCCATCAGCATGGACAAGGGCTTTATAGAGCCTGCCTTCACCAATAAATGTAAGTTTGTCCTTCTCAAGCCTTCAAACTTTGTTGTGTATATTTGGTTAGGCATGACTGCAACAGCTGTTTATTTTTGGTGTTTGCATCAAATTGCATGTTTAAAGTTTATTATGTACTTCATAAAAAAGTTTGTCCTTCTCAATTTAAGTTTTCAGTTGTACAACCAAGTTCCTTCTTCATACCATGTAAATTAAACTATACAGAGCAAGTGATCTTATTTTGCCAATCTGAAATGGGATAAATTGACAGCACACTAACCATTGATACTTATGAGTTCTTGATCTGTAATCCAGTGGTGTCGTGAAGCTGCCAACTCCTTCACAATGTCATTTCCCGCCATGTCTTGACCTGAACAATACCATATTGTGATAATGCTATTTTAAACTGTGTCACTTTATTTGTCAGTAAGAAATGTGATGAATTGCCAGCACTGATACTTATATGTGCAAAACCTGTCATCTGTCTGCTTGTTTATTTTTCAGAGTGAGGAGGATATAAGTGTCAAACAAGTGCAGTCTCATCAGCTTGCTCAGCTGCTTGCGCTGCAGCTCCCGAGCAGAGCTAACCTTTCTTGATCTCTATTGAAGTGTTTTTGGTTTTGTATATTATTTTGTTGGCGTGTTTAATTGCACTGGTGGCGATCTTTGATGCCCAGTGTATGTAATTTGTTGTCTGCTTGTGCTTTATTATCATAGTGGCGAACTTTGATTCCCACTAGATGTAATATGCTGTAATTTCTTTATTGTATAGTCTAGGTTTCTTTCTTATTCACGATGCTGCAGTTATTTTACTATATATATATATATATATATATATATATATATATCATGTCTTTGCAGTAAACCGGCCAAACCGTAAAATTACGGTACATAATCGGGTCGTCATGGAAATCACTATGTATGATCCGCATCATGGGCCCCGTCATCTTGGTCTGTTAACAAGCCTAAATGTAAACTAGCCCACTAGTAGATTCGGGCCTTTAATAGGCCGAGTAAACCGCCAGCCCTATTTTCCCAAGAAAACTCAATGGGCTTTTAGGAGGCTGAAAAATAGGTTGGGTCTGGAAAGTGCCGAACAGCTCACGGGCCAGCAGCAGGCCGAAATAGACCCCGACCCATGATTGTGCCAATCAAATCATGGGCTTATAATAGGCCAAAATTGTCTCGGTCCTTGTTTGGCCCAATCAGATTATCATCTATGAGCAGGCCGGATGCAAACGGGGCCGTAGTTAGGCCCAACTATATGATGGGCTTTTAACAGGCCGAAATATATATAGGGCTGAAATGTTAAACGGGCCTTCAACAGGCCGAAACTAATATCATGTTGAATTACTAAATGTGCCTTTATCAAGTGGGCCTAAAAGCATAGCGTCCAGTTGACGGGCCGAATCTGATATGGGCCATAATTTAGCCCAAAGCCTCTCAAAGGGCCGGATCTGATCTGGGCCATAATTTAGCCCAGAACGTGGTAGGCTTTTAATGGGCTGGATCTCATATGGGCCTTTATTAGGCCCGGAACGTGGCAGACTATTAATGGATCGGATCAAATATGAGCTGGCATTTGGCCCAAAACATGGCAGCCTGTTAATGGGCCGGCCTACTAGTGTCATCAAAATCTTTTGGGCCTTCAGCTGGGCCGGCCCATTATGGTTGGCGAAATCTCGTGTGCCTTTAGCTGGGCCGGCCCATTATGGTCGGCAAAATCTCATGGGCCTTTAACTGGGCTGGCCCATTATGGTCTACAAAATCTCGCGGGCCTTTAGCTGGGCCGGCCCATTATGGTCCGCAAAATCTCGCGGGCCTTTAACTAGGCCGACCCATTATGGCTTGCAAAATCTTGTGGGCCTTTAGCTGGGCCGGCCCATTATGGTCCGCAAAATCTCATGGGCCTTTTGCTGGGCCGGCCCATTATGGACCGCAAAATCTTATGGGCCTTTAGTTGGGCCGGCCCATTTAAACTTTATGGGCCACTTTTGGGCTGGTCCATGTGTCAACATTTCATAAGCGCATCTCGCCCATTGAATGAGTGGCACCTGTGCCAACGGGGAGCTGACACGTGTTTCCTCCAGCCAATGATGATTTTACACGTGGAAAATCGCCATTGGTCCGGGCTGTTAACGGGTTATCGGATCCAAAAACAGACCCGATAGCTTAACGGCGTTCCGTTACGGTGGATGCCACGTGTCGGTCACCCTTGACGAAAGCACTTCTGTGACGCGTGATTTTTTGTCATGGAAGTGGACACTTCCGTGATGGTAATTTTGGTAATGTCATGGAACACTTCTACGACAGCACGGATATGACTATCTTGATTCTGTCATAAAATCGTCATGGATGTACATGCATGACAGAAAACGTGACCTACTGTGACAAACACGTATCATCACGGAAGTGTATTTTTTTGTAGTGTCCTGATGATACGAATGAACTTATTACACAAAGAATTGTCACATGCTATAGAATGGTAATTGATTTTATAAAATTAAACAAAGCAACTAGAAAAGATGATTACCCTTTGCCTTTTATTGATCAAATGCTTGAAATATTATCTAAGCACACACATTTTTGCTTCCTTGATGGATATTCTAGCTTTTCACAAATACCTGTTTCTCAACCTGATCAAGAAAAGACCACTTTTACTTGTCCCTTTGGAACCTATGCTTATAGACGTATGCCTTTTGGTTTATGTAATGCACCTATGTATGACTGCTATATTCTCTGACTTTTGTGAAAAGATTGTTGAGGTTTTCATGGATGACTTTTCTATTTATGGTAAGTCTTTTGATGATTGTTTAAGCAATCTTGATCGAGTTTTGCAGAGATTTGAACAAACTAGTCTTATCTTGAATTGGGAGAAGTGCTACTTTATGGTTAATGAAGGCATTGTCTTAGGTCATAAAATTTTTGAAAGAGGTATTGAAGTGGATCAAGCTAAGGTTGATGCAATTGAGAAAATGCCATGTCCTAAAGATATAAAAGGTATTCGTAGTTTCTTAGGTCATGCTAGTTTCTATAGGAGATTTATCAAAGACTTTTCAAAAATTTCTAGGCCTCTTACTAGTCTCTTGCAGAAGTACATTCCTTTTGTTTTTTATGATGATTGTTTAGAAGGCTTTGAAACACTTAAGAAAGCCTTAATTTCTACACCTATTGTTCAACCACCTAATTGTAACTTGCCTTTTGAAATTATGTGTGATGCTAGTGATTATGATGTTGGTGTTGTTCTATGACAAAGAGTTGATAAGAAACTCAATGTTATTCATTATGCTGGTAAAACTCTGGACAGTGCTCAAAGAAATTATGCTACTATTGAAAATGAATTCTTAGCAGTTGTGTTTGCTTGTGATAAATTTAGACCTTATATTGTTGATTCCAAAGTAATTGTTCACACAAACCATGATGCTATTAAATATCTTATGGAAAAGAAAGATGCTAAACCTAGACTTATTCGATGGGTTCTCTTGTTACAAGAATTTGATTTACATATCATTGATAGAAAAGGAGCTGAGAACCCAGTTGCTGATAATTTGTCTAGGCTTGAAAATGTGCTTGATGACCCACTACCTATTGATGATAGTTTTCCTAATGAGCAGTTAGCTGCAATAAATGTTTCTCGTAGTACTCCTTGCTATGCTGATTATGCTAATTACATTGTTTCTGAATATTTACCACCTAACTTTACATACCAGCAAAAGAAAAAAATCTTCTATGATTTAAGACATTACTTTTGGGATGACCCACATCTTTATAAAGAAGGAGTAGATGGTATTATTAGACGTTGTGTACCTGAGCATGAATAGGGACAAATCCTACGGAAATGTCACTCCGAGGCTTATGGAGGGCATCATGCTGGAGATAGAACTGCTCACAAGGTATTGCAATCTAGATTTTATTGGTCTACTCTCTTCAAGGATGCCCGTAAGTTCGTCTTATCTTGTGATGAATGTCAAAGAATAGGTAATATCGGTAAGCGTCAAGAAATGCCTATGAATTATTCACTTGTTATTGAACCATTTGATGTTTGGGGATTTGATTACATGGGACCTTTTCCTACCTCTAATGGGTATACACATATTTTGGTTGTTGTTGATTATGTTACTAAATGGGTAGAAGTTATTCCAACTAGTAGTGCTGATCACAACACCTCTATTAAAATGCTTAAGGAAGTTATTTTCCCAAGGTTTGGAGTCCCTAGATATTTAATGACTGATGGTGGTTCACACTTTATTGATGGTGCTTCCCGTAAAATGCTTGCCAAGTATGATGTTAACCATAGAATTGCATCGCCCTATCATCCTTAGTCTAGTGGTCAAGTTGAACTTAGCAATAGAGAACTAAAATTAATCTTGCAAAAGACTGTCAATAGGTCTAGGAAGAATTGGTCTAAGAAATTAGATGATGCACTTTGGGCTTATAGAACAACTTATAAAAATCCTATGGGTATGTCTCCTTATAAAATGGTTTATGGAAAAGCATGTCATTTGTCTCTTGAGTTAGAACATAAAGCATATTGGGCAATCAAAGAACTCAATTATGATTTCAAACTTGCTGGTGAAAAAAAGGTTATTTGATATTAGCTCATTAGATGAATGGAGAACCCGAGCTTATGAAGATGCAAAATTATTTAATGAAAAGGTAAAAAATATGGCATGACAAAAGAATTCAAAAGCGTGAGTTTAATATCGGAGAATATGTTCTTTTGTAGAACTCTCATTTCAGACTCTTTCAAGAAAACTCCTCTCAAAATGGGAAGGCCCATACGTCATCGAGGAGGTTTACCGGTCTGGACCCATCAAAATAAATAATTCCGAAGGTACTAACCCGAAGGTTGTTAATGGGCAACGAATAAAGCATTATATCTCAGGTACGCCTATTAATATTGAAAGTAATATTATCCAAACCATGACACCGGAAGAACACATAAAAGAGTCCTTCCGGAACACTCCCAAATCGTGAAAATAAGGAGGTACGTGATACGGTAAGTAAATGGACTTTGAAAAATCTACAAAAATATTTTTTATCAGTTTTGGAATATTTTAGAATTTTGGAAATAAAGAAACTTCCAGGAAGTGTCCCTTCATGGGCACAAGACACCAGGGCGCGCCAAGCAGTTGTGCCCACCTGGGACACCTTCTGTACTCCGTTTTTCTACCATATACTTGTCCTCCAAGATAAAAAAAATCTATATATGCTTCCCGAACCTGTTGATCACCGTATCGCGGAGAAATCCCATGTTCTCTTTTTCCTTGTTGTTTTCTGTCAGATCCCATCTACCATGGCCTTCTCAAGCTCCTCCAAGGACAAGTTCTTCAAGAACATCATCAACCCATATCTGCGGGAGGTGGTGCAGCACCCTCAGGTCATCCTGATGCATGAGGTGGTGCTTCACCTCCACGATGTGCCATGTCCCAAGGGGACGGGAACCGTGGAGGCCAGGCTCGAAGCTGTGGAGCAAGACGTCTTCCGGTGCAAGGGGATGGTGGAGCATGGGGTCAATGCCAATCACCTCATGATCACGGACCTTTCCCGTGATCTCAAGATTGATGGCAAGACCATGAAGGACATCATCTTCACTCTCAACGAGCAAATCAACTTCCTCCAAAGCCAGATCTATGATCTTTAAAACCAAGTCTTTGAATATGAGGTGAGGTTTAAAGGTATGAGTTTGGCTGCTAGTTGCAGGACCCGTGAGACTCACTCCTCCTCTCATGATGGTGGACCACTTCCATGGAAATCCAAGGACAAGATCTCTTCTTCACCACCATCATCTTCTTCACCACCAAAGGAGAATTGAGTGTCGGGTATGGGCACTCCCCTTGGCTTCCACCAAGCTTGGGGGAGGTGCCCTGGTATCGTATCATCCCACTATCTTTTTACTTTCACTTATTTTAGTTTAATACTTTTGCTTTAGATGAATAAAAGTTTAGTTCGATCCTTTCTTCTTTGAGAGTTTGCTTAGTGATCTATCCTTGTAATCGTGTGCAAGTTATATAATAAAGTTTAGTATGAGCTTTACTTTCTTTACTTTCATGTTGCAAAAAAAGAAAAAAAAAGAAAGGAAACAAATAAAATAAAGGAAATAAATAAAGAAAATATTATATACTAATCCTATAGTAGGTGATGGCACCACATAAGGAAAAGTATAAGTAGAAAATTTTATTAGAGATTGACAAACATAGCATTAGTCAATGATGCAACTCATGAAAGAATTAATAAGGGGAGAGAAGATTCACATATAAATATACTATCCTAGAAATCTTTTGCGATTGTGAGCCCTCATCAAAATATTAGATGCCAAAATTGTTGACATTGGACAAGGAAGACAACCTAATGATTTAGGTTTGTTCATATTCACATAGAAGTCATATTGTCATAGATCCTTTAACATGTGGTGCTTGCCCCCTATCTTTGCTAGCCAAAAATTCTGCACTAAGTAGAGATACTACTTGTGCATCCAAAAACCCTTAAACCCAAATCTTATTTTCAAGTGTCCACCATACCTACCTAGGGATTGAGCAAGATCCCTCAAGTAAGTTGTCATCAGTGCAAAAAAGGCAATAGAAATTGCTTCTAAAAGTTTGAGATCATTTAGTGTAAGAGAAAATTGAGCGTTGCACGAACTTGTGATGGTGAAGCGTAAAAGCGACAGACTGCATAATAAAGGTCGCTATCACAAGGGGCAATGTAACGTTACGTTCTTTTGCACTAAGGGGTTGAGCATACAAACAAATAAGCGCATGGCAACCTCTGCTTCCCTCTGCGAAGGGCCTATCTTTGTCAGGACCCCGACTCGATGTCACATCGACCTAGCTGGTAACACCTCATATCACTTTGCGGCCTCACGCACGGTATCCCCACGGGTGTCGTCTTACCTTTTCCCGGGACCGTTTGCGCCTTTTGGCTCACGTATATGATAGTGTCGCTAGCATCCATATGATAAAGAGCCCGGGCTGACATGACTAGTCGTAAACCCAAAGTGGCACAGACTTACAGGGACAGGCATCCATGACCCAGCTTCGAACGTGTCGGTCATCAGCAAGTGGGTCCGGGCTGTAGCACTGGGCTAGCAGGACTCCGGTAAACCGGGCTGTAGCGGGCTAACAGGACTCCGGTACTCAATGCGTGACATTTCCCCGAAGGGACAGACACAAGAACGAAGAAGGACACATGCCGGCCAGCCTAAGTGTTCCAGAGCAGTAGCAAGCTACCATGGCTCAGCGGTAACACTAGGAGACATTTCCCGGTAAGAGAGGCTACTAAAGATAAACAACTAGATGGTCAGATCCCACACATACCAAGCATTTCAATCATACACACAATATGCTCGATATGTGCAAATACAACGAAGCATCACAACATGACTCTACAACACAAGTACTTTATTTAGGGCTCAGGGAGCCATACATATCAAACACAAAGGTACGGGTCTCACGACCCAACATACAAGTCATACAGTCATACAAGCCAACAGCGGAAGTACTTTGTCTGGGTACAGACAACTAGTAAAATAAAAGAGGCTTGGAAGCCTAACTATACTACGTGGTCCATCACAAGCTCAGGGTCACCACCTGGGTCTTTAGCCTACTCGTTGATGTCAACGTCTACATAGAACCCATCAGAAGGGGTTGCAGCGTCTTCTGTAAAAATGTAGATTATAGCAACATGAGTACAAAGGTACTCAGCAAGACTTACATCAGATCCTACATACATGCATAGTATCAAGAAGGGTTGGTGGAGTTATTGCAGCAAGCCAGCTTTGACTCTTGGCTAGACTATCCTACGATACTCCAACTTGAAATAGTTTTGCGCACACGAGTCCACTATTCACCACTTCAATACACTACCGAGGATCCACCTCCGTCTTCCTACGGAAGAGCCATCCTCGGCACTCACACTTATCTTGAGGCTTTTAGTAGTATCCATTTACTTGTCTATGAACTGTATAGGCAACCAAGTAGTCCTTTACCGCGGACGCGGCTATTCGAATAGATCATGTTAACCCTGCAGGGGTGTACTTCGTCATACATGTTTCCACCACTTAGCGTCTGCACACGACATGTGCTCGGCAGACTTCAAGCGAAAGCCGACGTGGGTGTAGACCACGACCTACCTAAACACTTAAGCCTCTAGTCCAGGTTTATCGCCTATTCAGGTTCCATCCGCAGGGAGTCCGGCCGAGGTTTCCCATACGGCCCCGAACGATGTGAACAGGGTTCCCGAGATACCTAACGGGTATTCGGTACACCCGGCCACGTACCTACCGCATCACAGCCCACCCCTACGGTCAGCGCTGTCCACGGCCTCCAGTAGGCTACAAACACCAGAAACTACTTGCAACTCCTGGACAGAGAGCTAGGGTGAATAAGAAGTCGAGCGGGGTCATATTTCAGGGCCCAATGTATGGTAGTAGCTGATTCTTAAATCACACATACAGATCTCAGTGCTTAAGGCCGGCTTCAATGAAACAACCCACCATGTACTCCTACATGGCCTCTCATCGATACCTTTACCAAATCGTGTTCACCACACCACTCTCATTACCAACATAATCATTCCACTCCAGCCCATCACCCCGATGAACCAGACCTGACACGACTCTAAGCATAGCAGGCATAGCAAGGTAGGAACAACACATACATATGGCTCAATCAACTCCTACACATGCTAGTGGGTTTCATCTAGTTACTGTGGCAATGACAGGTCATGCAGAGGAAATGGGTTCAACTACCGTAGCACACAGCAGTTTGAATCGCGTTGTCTTAATGCAGTAAAAGAGAGCAGGAGCGAGAACATGGGACTGTATCGATATGATCAAATGGTTGGTTGCTTGCCTGATGGTTCGATGCACGGATACGGTTCTTCGTTAGGGTAATCACGGTACTCCTCGGGGACAGATCCTGTCGCAAAGGACATCGATACACAAGCATCACCAAACAATGTGCAACAATATGATGCATGCATGAAACATGGCAATATGAGTGTGTTGGGCTAATGCAACTAAAGCCAGAAGGGTTTGAACAAATTTGAATCAAAGATTCAAATTCCAAATTCAAATATGGCCTTTTAAAGTGCCTTTTCTTGTTCTGCTTAAAACATCAAGTTAACTTGTTTGATCATGCATGGAAATAGTACAGATGGATAGATTGGATTTTTCTGATCATTTTTCATATATAATTTGTCCAATTTGGAGTTACAGAATAAAAGTTATGAATTTTTGAAGTTTAATTAATATTCTGGAATTTCCTGATTTAATTTAAATCCAGAAATTCAATTACTGCGTCAGCCTGACGTCACAGTGACGTCAGCAGGTCAACAGGGCTGGCTCGGGTCAAACCTGACGTGTGGGGTCCACACGTCAGTGACACAGGGGCTAATCCCGTGTTGACCCGGGCTGGTTAGCTTTGACTAAGCCCTGGGGCCCACTTGTCAGCGTCAGTAGGTGGGGGGGTTAGTGACTAATTAACTAGGCCACGTCAGCCCGCCGGAGTTCTGGCCGGCGGCGACCATTAGCGCGGCGGCGAGAGTGATTTTGGTCGTTTCGGCCACCAAATGGACTATAAAATATTTAAATGCTCAAATATCTCCAAACTAAAATGTTTCATGTTGGAAATAATCCAACTATGGACCAGGAGTAGTTTGGTGATTTTTGGAGTTGCCTAGGTATTTTATTTAATTCAACAAAGTTGCAGATATATTAAATAAAAACAGAAAACAGAAAATTAAATAAAAGGAGTAGACTTACCTGGACCTACCTGCCCAGCCCAGCCGGCCCAGCACTGTGCTGGCCCGTGCCAGCCAGCTGCTTCCCCTTGCCAGAGCAGGCAGGGAGGTGAGCATGGCGCGCCCGAGCTCGCCACGCACCACCCAGCCTCTCTGCATCGCCCTGGTCGCCGTTGCGCCGCGTGGATCGTCTTCTGGTCGTCGCCCCGACCTCGCCGACACCCCATTCACTCTCCCCGGCTCTCCCTCGCTCTCTCTCCCGCCCGACCGAACACCACCGTCGCCGCCGTTCGCCATAGCCACCGTCTCCGACCACCCCTCGCTCCCCCGACTAGCTCAGGAGCTCCGCCTCAACTCCCTCTTCCTCCCCACCGCTCCACGGGTCTCCGGAAGCCCTGCATCGCCGCCACGTCGCCGTTCCCCTCTTCGGACTCCGACCACCGTCGCCGTCAAATTCGTCGTCTCCGGCGCGTCCCCGAGCCCGCTTCGACGCCCACTGCAACCGCGGTGAGCCCCCGGAGCGTTTCCCCCTTCTTCCCTGGTCTCTCCCGACCTCTAGGCCCTAGCTCCACCTCGACCGAGAGCTCCACGCCACCGGCGATGTCGCCGTCGTGGCCACGGTCGCCGTAGCGCCCAACCGAGCACACCATCGTGCTCCACACATCACCAGGAGCACGTAGAACGCACCAACGCCTCCCCAAACCCCCTGCAACACTGATCCCGACCGCACCCGAACTCCGGCCGCCGCAGCCGAGCTCGCCGCCGTCAACTCCGGCCACCCCGAGCCCAACCACCACCACCAATAGACGCGGCTCAACCTCAGCAACACGTAGATGCCTTCCGCCGTCCATTTGGTCGCCGGAATGGCAAAAAGCACTCTCGCCGCCGTCTCGGATCTCGCCGGCGTCATGTCGCCGGTGGGGTTTGACTTGACCGACCTGGGGTTTGACCCCCCAGGGTCACTGACGCGTGGGCCCTGTCGGCCAGATGGTTAGGTTAGCGCTAACTACTGTTAGTCAACCCCCCCTGACACTAACAGTGGGCCCCAGCGCCACTAATTAGTAATTAGAATTAATTTAAATCTGTTTAACCCCCCCTGTCACTGACGTGTGGCCCCCACACGTCAGGTTTGACTTCAGCCAGCCGCAGTTGACCTGCTGACGTCACACTGACGTCAGGCTGACGCAGTAATTGAATTACCTGCAGGTCGGGCTGTAGCACTGGGCTAGCAGGACTCCGGTAAACCGGGCTGTAGCGGGCTAACAGGACTCCGGTACTCAAAGCGTGACATTTCCCCAAAGGGACAGACACAGGAACGAAGAAGGACACATGCCGGCCAGCCTAGGTGTTCCAGAGCAGTAGCAAGCTACCATGGCTCAGCGGTAACACTAGGAGACATTTCCCGGTAAGAGAGGCTACTAAAGATAAACAACTAGATAGTCAGATCCCACACATACCAAGCATTTCAATCATACACACAATATGCTCGATATGTGCAAATACAACGAAGCATCACAACATGACTCTACGACACAAGTACTTTATTTAAGGCTCAGGGAGCCATACATATCATACACAAAGGTACGGGTCTCACGACCCAACATACAAGTCATACAGTCATACAAGCCAACAGCGGAAGTAACTTGTCTGAGTACAGACAACTAGTAAAATAAAAGAGGCTTGGAAAGCCTAGCTATACTACGTGGTCCTTTACAAGTTCAGGGTCACCACCTGGGTCTTTAGCCTACTCGTTGATGTCAACGTCTACATAGAACCCATCAGAAGGGGTTGCAGCGTCTTCTGTAAAAATGTAGATTATAGCAACATGAGTACAAAGGTACTCAGCAAGACTTACATCAGATCCTACATACATGCATAGTATCAAGAAGGGTTGGTGGAGTTATTGCAGCAAGCCAGCTTTGACTCTTGGCTAGGCTATCCTACGATACTTCAATTTGAAATGGTTTTGCGCACACGAGTCCACTACTCACCACTTCAATACACTACCGAGGATCCACCTCCGTCTTCCTACGGAAGAGCCATCCTCGGCACTCACACTTATCTTGAGGCTTTTAGTAGTTTCCATTTGCTTGTCTATGAACTGTATAGGCAACCAAGTAGTCCTTTACCGCAGACGCGGCTATTCGAATAGATCATGTTAACCCTGCAGGGGTGTACTTCTTCATACATGTTTCCACCACTTAGCGTCTGCACACGACATGTGCTCGGCAGACTTCAAGCGAAAGCCGACGTGGGTGTAGACCACGACCTACCTAAACACTTAAGCCTCTAGTCCAGGTTTATCGCCTATTCAGGTTCCATCCGCAGGGAGTCCGGCCGAGGTTTCCCATACGGCCCCGAACGATGTGAACAAGGTTCCCGAGATACCTAACGGGTATTCGGTACACCCGGCCACGTACCTACCGCATCACAGCCCACCCCTACGGTCAGCGCTGTCCACGGCCTCCAGTAGGCTACAAACACCAGAAACTACTTGCAACTCCTGGACAGAGAGCTAGGGTGAATAAGAAGTCGAGCGGGGTCATATTTCAGGGCCCAATGTATGGTAGTAGCTGATTCTTAAATCACACATACAGATCTCAGTGCTTAAGGTCGGCTTCAATGAAACAACCCACCATGTACTCCTACATGGCCTCTCATCGATACCTTTACCAAATCGTGTTCACCACACCACTCTCATTACCGACATAATCATTTCACTCTAGCCCATCACCCAGATGAACCAGACCTGACACGACTCTAAGCATAGCAGGCATAGCAAGGTAGGAACAACACAAACATATGGCTCAAACAATTCCTACACATGCTAGTGGGTTTCATCTAGTTACTGTGGCAATGACAGGTCATGCAGAGGAAAAGGGTTCAACTACCGTAGCACACAGCAATTTGAATCGCGTTGTCTTAATGCAGTAAAAGAGAGCAGGAGCGAGAACATGGGATTGTATCGATATGATCAAATGGTTGGTTGCTTGCCTGATGGTTCGTTGCACGGATACGGTTCTTTGCTAGGGTAACCAGGGTACTCCTCGGGAACAGATCCTGTCGCAAAGGACACCGATACACAACGTTACCAAACAATATGCAACAATATGATGCATGCATGAAACATGGCAATATGAGTGTGTTGGGCTAATGCAACTAAAACCAGAAGGGTTTGAGCAAATTTGAATCAAAGATTCAAATTTCAAATTCAAATATGGCCTTTTAAAGTGCTTTTCCTTGTTCTGCTTGAATCATCAATTTAACTTGTTTGATCATGCATGAAAATAGTACAGATGGATAGATTGGATTTTTCTGATCATTTTTCATATATAATTTGTCCAATTTGGAGTTACAGAATAAAAGTTATGAATTTTTGAAGTTTAATTAATATTCTGGAATTTCCTGATTTAATTTAAATCCAGAAATATAATTATTGCGCCAGCATGATGTCAGCATGACGTCAGTGGTCAACTGTGGCTGGTTGAAGTCAAACCTGACGTGTGGGGGCCACACGTCAGTGACAGGGGGGGTTAAACAGATTTAAATTAATCCTAATTACTAATTAGTGGCGCTGGGGCCCACTGTCAGTGTCAGGGGGGGTTGACTAACAGTAGTTAGCGCTAACCTAACCACCTGGCCGACAGGGCCCACGCGTCAGTGACCCTGGGGGGGTCAAACCCCAGGTCGGTCAAGTCAAACCCCACCGGCGACATGACGCCGGCGAGATCCGAGACGGCGGCGAGAGTGCCTTTTGCCATTCCGGCGACCAAATGGACGGCGGAAGGCATCTACGTGTTGCTGAGGCTGAGCCGCGTCTATTGGTGGTGGTGGTTGGGCTCGGGGTGGCCGGAGTTGACGGCGGCGAGCTCGGCTGCGGCGGCCGGAGTTCGGGTGCGGTCGGGATCAGTGTTGCAGGGGGTTTGGGGAGGCGTTGGTGCGTTCTACGTGCTCCTGGTGATGTGTGGAGCACGATGGTGAGCTCGGTTGGGCGCTACGGCGACCGTGGCCACGACGGCGACATCGCCGGCGGCGTGAAGCTCTCGGCCGAGGTGGGACTAGGGCCTAGGGGTCGGGAGAGAGCAGGGAAGAAGGGCGAAACGCTCCGGGGGCTCACCGCGGTTGCAGTGGGCGTCGAAGCGGGCTCGGGGACGCGCCGGAGACGACGAATTTGACGGCGACGGTGGTCGGAGTCCGAAGAGGGGAACGGCGACGTGGCGGCGATGCAGGGCTTCCGGGGACCCGTGGAGCGGTGGGGAGGAAGAGGGAGTTGTGGCGGAGCTTCTGAGCTAATCGAGGGAGCGAGGGGTGGCCGGGGACGATGGCTATGGCGGACGGCGGCGACGGTCGTGTTCGGCCGAGCGAGAGAGAGAGCGAGAGAGAGGAAGGAGAGAGCCAGGGAGAGTGAGAGAGAGCAGGGGGGATCGGGACGGGCTGCGGGCGTCGTCCACGCGGCCAGGAGGCGTCGGCAAGCAGGAGGTGGCCGCGCGGCCGCGCGCGCGCGAGCACGCAGCAGCTTCGGGGCGTGGGGAGGAAGACGACGGGGAGCTACAGTGCTGGGCTGGGTCGGTTGCTGGCTGGGCCGGCCGGCTGGCTGGGCCGCACAGGTAAGTCTTCCCCTTTCTTTTCTGTTTTCTGTTTTTATTTAATATATCTGCAACTTTGTTGAATTAAATAAAATACCTAGGCAACTCCAAAAATCACCAAACTACTCCTGGCTCATAGTTGGATTATTTCCAACATGAAACATTTTAGTTTGGAGATATTTGAGCATTTAAATATTTTATATTATTTTAAATGCCCAAATTCAAATAGTTATGATTTAATTCAAAACCCTAGGATGGCCTAGGAAAATGTGCACCACTTTTGGCAGAGGTTCTGAACCAAGACAAAAATGATGGGCATTTTAGAAGGGCATTTCAGGTTCATTGAAAATTATTTTAGTAGCCCTAGTTGGTTTCAGAGGGGACTGGGGGTTCTGTCATCCCCATTTCAAGTTTCTGATGAATGAGTAAACATGATGCAACACTCTAATGCATGACTAGCTAGGGTGTGACAACTCACCCCCACTCAAAAGAATCTCGTCCCGAGATTTGGGTTCCTCCGAGAAGAAGGCGGGATACTCGAGTCGAAGATGATCCTCCCTTTCCCAAGTTGCTTCATCCTCAGAATGGTGCGACCATTGAACCTTGAGAAACTTGATATTATGACGTCGCGTGGTACGTTCGGCTTGATCGAGGATACGAATGGGGTACTCTCGATATGTAAGATCATCTTGGAGATCAAGCGTTTCGTGGTCCACTTCACGGATAGGATCCGAGAAGCAACGCCTGAGTTGAGAGACGTGGAAGACATCGTGAACTCTGGAGAGGTGCGGAGGTAGTTCCAACTGGTAGGCAACTTCTCCTCGTTTGGCAAGAATGCGAAAAGGTCCAATGTAACGAGGAGCCAATTTGCCTTTGATACCGAAACGATGGGTTCCCTTCAGAGGGGTGACCCGAAGATAAGCCTTCTCGTCAACCTCGAAAGTCATAGCCTTATGTTTTCGGTCATATTGACTCTTTTGACGAGATTGGGCTGTTTTCAACTTTTCACGAACGATACGAACTTGTTCTTTTGCTTCCTGAATCATATCCGGGCCAAAGAATTGTCTTTCCCCGGTCTCTGACCAGTTAAGGGGTGTTCGACATCGTCGTCCATAGAGAACTTCAAAAGGGGCTTTACCCAAGCTAGATTGATAGCTGTTGTTGTAAGCGAATTCGGCAAATGGAAGGCACTTCTCCCAGTCCATTCCGAACGAGATAACAGAGGCTCGAAGCATGTCTTCTAGAATTTGGTTGACGCGTTCCACTTGACCACTTGACTGAGGGTGGAAAGCGGTGCTAAAGGAGAGACGAGTTCCCATAGCATTTTGGAAACTTTCCCAAAATCGAGAGGTGAAAAGACTTCCTCGATCCGAATTGATTTCCAAAGGAACACCATGGAGGGACACTATTCGGGAGATGTATAAGTCTGCCAGCTGGCTAGCGGTTATACTCTCACGAACAGGTAAGAAATGAGCTACTTTGGAAAGACGATCGACCACGACGAAGATAGCATTATTCCCTCTCTTGGTCCTGGGAAAACCGGTAATGAAATCCATACCAATTTTATCCCATTTCCATTCAGGAATAGCTAAGGGTTGAAGGGTGCCAGCAGGCCGTTGATGCTCTGCTTTTACACGACGACAGACGTCGCAATTTGCAATATACTGAGCAATTTCTCTCTTCATCCTAGTCCACTAGAACCTTTGGCGTAGGTCCTGATACATCTTAGTACTACCGGGATGAATAGTGAGAGGAGATTCATGAGCTTCCTTAAGGATCAACTGCCGTAGGTGCTGGTTCTTGGGAACCACCAGACGGTTCTCAAAGTACACAACACCAAGATCATTTGTGGAGAAACAACTAGCACCTCCGCTAGCAATGTTCTCTTTGATTTTAGATATTCCCTTATCTCGCTTTTGGGCAGCGATGATTTGATCCGTAAGAGTAGGTTTTGCCACCAAGGTGGAAAGAAAACCTTGAGGTACAATGTGAAGGTTAAGCTTTCGAAATTCATCATGAAGAAGCGGTTGACTTTGTTGTAACATCAGGTTGTTACAATAAGATTTACGACTTAGTGCATCAGCCATGACGTTGGCTTTCCCTGGGGTATAGGTTATTCCTAAGTCGAAGTCTGTGATCAATTCAACCCAACGTCTTTGCCTGAGATTCAGATCCGGTTGGGTGAAGATGTACTTCAGGCTTTGGTGATCAGTGAATATTTCGCAACGATTACCGAGGAGGTAATGTCGCCAGGTTTTAAGTGCATAGACTACGGCTGCAAGCTCTAGATCATGAGTAGGATAATTCTCCTCATGTGGGTGCAATTGCCGTGAAGCGTAAGCAATTACGTGTCGATCTTGCATGAGAATGCAACCTAGTCCTTGTCGCGAGGCGTCGCAGTAGATAACAAAGTCCTTGGAGAAGTCTGGCGGTACCAGTACGGGAGCAGAGGTCAGGCGTCTTTTCAGTTCCTGAAAGCTATGCTCACATTGTGGAGTCCATTCGAACTTCTTATCTTTCTTGAGGAGTTCGGTTAGAGGTTTAGCAACTTTGGAGAAGTTCTCGACAAAGCGACGGCAATAGCTCGCTAGGCCTAGAAAACTCCGAACTTGCTTGACCGATTCAGGTGGAGTCCAATCAAGGACGGCTTGAACTCGCTCAGGGTTAACAGCAATACCTTTACCAGATATTACATGGCCCAGATAGGTCACTTCTGACAACCAGAATTCACATTTTGAAAATTTGGCATAAAGGCGATGCTCTCGAAGTTTCTTCAATACTAGCCTTAGATGTTCGGCATGTTCTTCCTCGTTCTTGGAGTAGATGAGTATATCATCGAGATAAACTACGACGAATTTATCCAAATACTCCATGAAGATTGAGTTCATTAACCGAGAAAAGGTGGCTGTAGCGTTGGTTAAACCGAAGGACATGACGGTGTACTCGTATTGGCCATAACGAGTAACAAAGGCCGTTTTAGGAATGTCCCCGTTTCTGATTTTGATTTGATGGTAGCCCAACCTCAAATCCATCTTGGAGAAGACTGAGGATCCAGCGAGCTGATCGTACAGATCGTTGATCCTGGGAAGTGGATATTTGTTCTTGATTGTGACCAAGTTGACAGGTCGGTAATCTACAACCATCCGGTCCGTACCATCCTTCTTCTTGACGAATAGGACGGGGCAAGCCCACGGAGATGAACTAGGGCGGATGAAACCCTTTTTCAAGGATTCATCGAGTTGTTTCTTAAGCTCGGCTAGTTCTAGGGGTGCCATTTTATAGGGTCTTCTAGCAATCGGAACGGTTCCGGGGATGAGGGCGATTACGAACTCAACATCCCTGTCAGGTGGAACACCTGGCAATTCTTCTGGAAAGACATCCGGGAAGTCACGGACTACCGGAACGTCCTCAAGGTCTGGCAAAGGGCTGGCGTTAAGGGAATATAATTGTCGCTTGGCTATTCGGGTCAAGACATTGACTATCTTCCCCGAAGGATGGGTGAGTTGAACAGTCCTAGAGAAGCAATCAATTTGGGCATGATGAGCTGACATCCAGTCCATACCCAAAATGATATTAATATCTGAAGATTTAAGGGCTATCAAAGATGCGAGAAAAACAAGTCTGTCGACTTGGATTTCATTTCCATGGCTTACTCTAGAAGTTTGCCATTTGGATCCCGGAGTTTGAATTACCATAGAGGATGGCAAGTCACAGAATGCAACGTTATGCAAACGAGCATAATTTTCAGATATAAAAGAATGAGAGGCTCCTGTATCGAAAAGAACAGATGCCGGGTGGCAATTAACAAGAAGCGTACCGAGAACGACGTTGGGATCTTCTTGAGCTTCTTCGGCAGAGACACAGTTGACATGGCCACGTGAAGCGGTGACCGGTTTGGCATGGAACACCTTCCCTGTCGGCTTGCCACGGCCAACAGCTTTAGCAGATTGATTGGGATTGGTCTGGGGACACTTACGCATATAATGACCAGATTCCCCACACTTGAAACAAGTCACGGAACTGGTACGTGGAGGAGCATTATTGGTTGGACCCCCATAGGGCTTGGCTGGAGCAGACTGTTGAGCGGGGCGAGGCGCCTGGAAAGATGGCCTCGGTGTGAACCTGGGTGGCAGGGCGGTGTTGGGTACCCACACGCGGCGCTTCTGAGGACCAGCACCGGATGAGGAACCCATATCACGTCCATGCTTGCGTGTTGCGTCATAATCAGTCTGACCAGTTTCAGCACTGATGGCTTTATTGACAAGTTTCGAAAACGATGTGCACTCATGCAGACGGAGGTCGCGGCGAAGCTCAGGACTAAGGCCCTTACGGAACCTTGCTTGCTTCTTGGCGTCAGTAGAAACTTCCTCAGTTGCATATCGTGCGAGATTACCAAACTCTCTGCTATAGGCATCCACAGAAAGTCGGCCTTGGGTGAAACTGCAAAATTCTTCACGTTTACGGTCCATGAGACCCTCCGGAATGTGATGTTCACGGAAAGCCTCGCTGAACTCAGCCCAAGTAGTGACATGGCCCGCTGGGCGCATGGCTCCATAATTCTCCCACCATAGGCTGGCGGGGCCTTCAAGATGATATGCAGCAAGGGTGACCTTGTCAGCCTCCGCTACCAGCGCGGAACGCAGTTTGTGAGAGATACTGCGAAGCCAGTCATCGGCGTCGAGAGGTTCGACGGAGTGGTGGAACGTGGGTGGATGCAATTTGATAAAATCACTGAGTGACACCATGTTAGCCCTCTGATGGTGTGCTGTATTCTGTTCAATACGCTCCAACAAACGGTTTGTCTCCCGCTTGTTTCTCTCAGCTTCCATCATCACCTCGGCTAGTGAAGGAGGATGAGGCAGATTTTCATTCCTGGCTTCACTGCCTTCAGCCTGCTCTTGGGAAGCAGGGTTAGCGCGCGTGTTGACCATCCTAGGTAAACAAGACAATGATTTAGTCAGGATGGTAAAATTCCGACATAGGGTACATAATGTAAGGAATAACTCGGAATGCAAGATGATCATCCGTATGACATGGTAGATACAGAAACTGCTTCTTTATTCCATCGTCATACACACCATACAAGGTTTAGTACAAGACCAAACAAAGTACTATTACGGTGAGAAAAGGATTACATCTCATCGGAGGCATTCCAAGCTCCTATACATTATTTTTCTACACCTCCGGAAGGAGTACAAACTAGGTCATAACCCACGAGTCACGCGGAACGATAGATGACACAGCTAGTGCGAACTAGTGATGCTACCCCTAACTCAGACCGATCCGTAGTAGTCCTCATAAAAGTCACCTCCATAGCCTGGAAGTTCAACGTGATCATCCGGAAACAGACGATCTCGCGGAGCTTGGGGACCATAGGGGCTAGGATGAGGTCGTGGACCAACAAACAGTGGCCTGCGGGGACCGCGAGGTGGGGTGATGCCTCCTACATCACGCCAAACCATCACGTCTGGCAGAGCAGATCTCACAGGATAGAGATCGCGCATATCTGAATATCCAGCTTGCACCGCCGGTGCGAACCGAGTCAAAGTGGCCCAGTGGTCAGCACGGGTATTGAAGAGCTCTAACCTTAAGGCCCGATTTTCACGGTCCTTATCCTCGAGCATCTCAGCAGTGGTGCGAGTCCGTGAATCCTCCTGAGTGGAGTCAGCATAGATAGCCTGGAGATATCCTTGTGCTCCCGGAAGTGATCCTGGCATATACCGGAAGTCAGAGTCCCGAAATAAACCAGATCTGACTCGCATAATGGTCATCATAGAGTAGGCGGCATCCTGCACAACCATCTCAATAGTAACCCCGAGTCCATAGGAGCAGTGCAGAGGCTCAGTGGATCCAGGATAAGATGGAAATATCCTGACAGTGCAGAGATACTGGCTTTGATTAAAATCTCGGAATTGCTCTTCGACCGTGTACTCGGGATACCAGCGGTATCCGGCCTCAGTCATTACCCTGACCAACTTAGCAGTATGGCCGGGTACATCTAGGCATCGAGTCAGGCGAACCACTTGATTGAGGTCGCGAGTGGCCATCTGAAAGCATAATCATAATGCAAAGGCATTAGAATTTCTAGCAAATTTTCGGCAGCATAACAGCTGTAAATGCTCAAAAAGGATATTGAGACATTTGACAAAGGATTTCGTACATACTTAACATCATCATATCAAAGTTCTGGAACCATTCTAACAACATAATGTGGTAGTAGAACTGAACTAGGCTGATAACCATCAAACTTATAAGGTACTACTGATTAGTAACTCGTGATCCTGATAGAGAGAGCAGATCCTAATTCCTTAACCCCCGGTGGAAGAATGGACTGACTCAAATCAGAAAGTCATAAGGTATAAGGAGTAAAAAGAGCCTTACGTTCCAACCCACAAACAATTCCCCTACATATAACTAAAGAATTTCTAGACTCAACATCGACCAGTTTGGCTTGGAGAACCTACAGGCAGTCCGGCTCTGATACCAACGCTGTCAGGACCCCAACTCGATGTCACATCGACCTAGCTGGTAACACCTCATATCACTTTGCGGCCTCACGCACGGTATCCCCACGGGTGTCGTCTTACCTTTTCCCGGGACCGTTTGCGCCTTTTGGCTCACGTATATGATAGTGTCGCTAGCATCCATATGATAAAGAGCCCGGGCTGACATGACTAGTCGTAAACCCAAAGTGGCACAGACTTACAGGGACAGGCATCCATGACCCAGCTTCGAACGTGTCGGTCATCAGCAAGTGGGTCCGGGCTGTAGCACTGGGCTAGCAGGACTCCGGTAAACCGGGCTGTAGCGGGCTAACAGGACTCCGGTACTCAATGCGTGACATTTCCCCGAAGGGACAGACACAGGAACGAAGAAGGACACATGCCGGCCAGCCTAAGTGTTCCAGAGCAGTAGCAAGCTACCATGGCTCAGCGGTAACACTAGGAGACATTTCCCGGTAAGAGAGGCTACTAAAGATAAACAACTAGGTAGTCAGATCCCACACATACCAAGCATTTCAATCATACACACAATATGCTCGATATGTGCAAATACAATGAAGCATCACAACATGACTCTATGACACAAGTACTTTATTTAAGGCTCAGAGAGCCATACATAACATACACAAAGGTACGGGTCTCACGACCCAACATACAAGTCATACAGTCATACAAACCAGCAGCGGAAGTAACTTGTCTGAGTACAGACAACTAGTAAAATAAAAGAGGCTTGGAAAGCCTAGCTATACTACATGGTCCTTCACAAGCTCAGGGTCACCACCTGGGCCTTTAGCCTACTCGTTGATGTCAACGTCTACGTAGAACCCATCAGAAGGGGTTGCAGCGTCTTCTGTAAAAATGTAAATTATAGCAACATGAGTACAAAGGTACTCAGCAAGACTTACATCAGATCCTACATACATGCATATTATCAAGAAGGGTTGGTGGAGTTATTGCAGCAAGCCAGCTTTGACTCTTGGCTAGACTATCCTACGATACTCCAACTTGAAATGGTTTTGCGCACACGAGTCCACTACTCACCACTTCAATACACTACCGAGGATCCACCTCCGTCTCCCTACGGAAAAGCCATCCTCGACACTCACACTTATCTTGAAGCTTTTAGTAGTTTCCATTTACTTGTCTATGAACTGTATAGGCAACCAAGTAGTCCTTTACCGCGGACGCGGCTATTCGAATAGATCATGATAACCCTGCAGGGGTGTACTTCTTCATACATGTTTCCACCACTTAGCATCTGCACACGACATGTGCTCGGCAGACTTCAAGCGAAAACCGACGTGGGTGTAGACCACGACCTACCTAAACACTTAAGCCTCTAGTCCAGGTTTATCGCCTATTCAGGTTCCATCCGCAGGGAGTCCGGCCGAGGTTTCCCATACGGCCCCGAACGATGTGAACAGGGTTCCCGAGATACCTAACGGGTATTCGGTACACCGTGCCACGTACCTACCGCATCACAGCCCACCCCTACGGTCAGCGCTGTCCACGGCCTCCAGTAGGCTACAAACACCAGAAACTACTTGCAACTCCTGGACAGAGAGCTAGGGTGAATAAGAAGTCGAGCGGGGTCATATTTCAGGGCCCAATGTATGGTAGTAGCTGATTCTTAAATCACACATACAGATCTCAGTGCTTAAGGTCGGCTTCAATGAAACAACCCACCATGTACTCCTACATGGCCTCTCATCGATACCTTTACCAAATCGTGTTCACCACACCACTCTCATTACCGATATTAACATTTCACTCTAGCCCATCACCCAGATGAACCAGACCTGACACGACTCTAAGCATAGCAGGCATAGGAAGGTAGGAACAACACATACATATGGCTCAATCAACTCCTACACATGCTAGTGGGTTTCATCTAGTTACTGTGGCAATGACAGGTCATGCAGAGGAAATGGGTTCAACTACCGTAGCACACAGCAGTTTGAATCGCGTTGTCTTAATGCAGTAAAAGAGAGCAGGAGTGAGAACATGGGATTGTATCGATATGATCAAATGGTTGGTTGCTTGCCTGATGGTTCGTTGCACGGATACGATTCTTCGTTAGGGTAATCACGGTACTCCTCGGGGACAGATCCTGTCGCAAAGGGTAACGATACACAGGCATCACCAAACAATGTGCAACAATATGATGCATGCATGAAACATGGCAATATGAGTGTGTTGGGCTAATGCAACTAAAACCAGATGTGTTTGAGCAAATTTGAATCAAAGATTCAAATTCCAAATTCAAATATGGCCTTTTAAAGTGCCTTTTCTTGTTCTGATTAAAACATCAAGTTAACTTGTTTGATCATGCATGAGAATAGTACAGATGGATAGATTGGATTTTTCTGATCATTTTTCATATATTATTTGTCCAATTTGGAGTTACAGAATAAAAGTTATGAGTTTTTGAAGTTTAAATAATATTTTGGAATTTCCTGATTTAATTTAAATCCAGAAATTCAATTACTGCGTCAGCCTGACATCACAATGACATCAGCAGGTCAACAGGGCTGGCTCGGGTCAAACCTGACGTGTGGGGTCCACACGTCAGTGTCACAGGGCTAATCCCGCGTTGACCCCGGGCTGGTTAGCTTTGACTAAGCCCTGGGGCCCACTTGTCAGCGTCAGTAGGTGGTGGGTTAGTGGCTAATTAACTGGGCCACGTCAGCTCGCCGGAGTTCTGGCCGGCGGCGACCAACAGTGCAGCGGCGATAGTGGTTTTGGTCGTTTCGGCCACCAAATGGAACGCGGCGACCACCGGAGTGAAGCTGAGGACGACCCGCGGCTCTTGGCGGAGTCCGTTGGGGTCGGGGTGGCCGGAGTTGACGGCGGTGAGCTCGGCTGCGGCCGCCGGGTTTCGGTCGTGCGCGGGATTGGTGCTGGAGCTCGAAGTCGAGCAAAGTGAGGCGCTAGGGATGCTCTACTGGGTTCTGTGAACGCGTTGGACTCGCCGGGGTGACCAAATTGTCACCGGAGCTGCGTCGACGGCGAGCTCGGCGACGGCGGAGGTTCGGCCGTGGTGGAGATGCAGCTATGGTGAGGGAACGAGGGGAAGGAGAGGGGGAAACGGCTCGGGGGCTCACCGCGGTTGCAGTGGGCGTCGAAGCGGGCTCGGGGACGCGCTGGAGACGGCGAATTCGTCGGCGACGGTGATCGGAGCCCGAAGAGGGGAACGGCGATGTGGCGGCGATGCAGGGCTTCCGGGGACTCGTGGAGCGGTGGGGAGGAAGAGGGAGTTGTGGCGGAGCTTCTGAGCTACTCGGGGGAGCGAGGGGTGGCCGGAGACAGTGGCTACGGCGAACGGCGGCGAAGGTGTGCTTCGGCCGAGAGCGAGAGAGAGCGAGGGAGAAACGGGGGAGAGTGAGCGAGAGCAGGGGGGATCGGGACGGGCTGCGGACGTCGTCCACGCGGCCAGGAGGGCGTCGGCAAGAAGGAGGTGGCCGCGCGGCCGCGCGCGCGCGAGCACGCAGCAGCTTCGGGGCGTGGGGAGGAAGACGACGGGGAGCTACAGTGCTGGGCTGGCTAGCTGGGCCGGCCAGCTGGCTGGGCCGCACAGGTAAGTCTTCCCTCTCTTTTCTGTTTTCTGTTTTATTTAATATTTCTGCAACTTTGTTGAATTAAATAAAATACCTAGTCAATTCCAAAAATCACCAAACTACTCCTGGTCCATAGTTGGAATATTTCCAACATGAAACATTTCAGTTTGGAGATATTTGAGCATTTAAATATTTTATATTATTTTAAATGCCCAAATTCAAATATCTATGATTTAATTCAAAGACCCTATGATGGCCTAGAAAAATGTGCACCACTTTTGTCAGAGGTTCTGAACCAAGGCTAAAATGATGGACATTTTAGAAGGGCATTTCAGGTTCATTGAAAAATTATTTTAGTAACCCTAGTTGGTTTCAGAGGGGACTGGGGGTTCTGTCATCCCCATTTCAAGTTTCTGATGAAAAGTAAACATGATGCAACACTCTAATGCATGACTAGCTAGGGTGTGACATCGATCTAGCTGGTAACACCTCATATCACTTTGCGGCCTCACGCACGGTATCCCCACGGGTGTCGTCTTACCTTTTCCCGGGACCATTTGCGCCTTTTGGCTCACGTATATGATAGTGTCGCTAGCATCCATATGATAAAGAGCCCGGGCTGACATGACTAGTCGTAAACCCAAAGTGGCACAGACTTACAGGGACAGGCATCCATGACCCAGCTTCGAACGTGTCGGTCATCAGCAAGTGGGTCCGGGCTGTAGCACTGGGCTAGCAGGACTCCGGTACTCAAAGCGTGACATTTCCCCGAAGGGACAGACACAGGAACGAAGAAGGACACATGCCGGCCAGCCTAAGTGTTCCAGAGCAGTAGCAAGCTACCATGGCTCAGCGGTAACACTAGGAGACATTTCCCGGTAAGAGAGGCTACTAAAGATAAACAACTAGATGGTCAGATCCCACACATACCAAGCATTTCAATCATACACACAATATGCTCGATATGTGCAAATACAACGAAGCATCACAACATGACTCTATGACACAAGTACTTTATTTAAGGCTCAGGGAGCCATACATATCATACACACAGGTACGGGTCTCACGACCCAACATACAAATCATACAGTCATACAAGCCAACAGCGGAAGTACTTTGTCTGGGTACAGACAACTAGTAAAATAAAAGAGGCTTGGAAGCCTAACTATACTACGTGGTCCATCACAAGCTCAGGGTCACCACCTGGGTCTTTAGCCTACTCGTTGATGTCAACGTCTACATAGAACCCATCAGAAGGGGTTGCAGCGTCTTCTGTAAAAATGTAGATTATAGCAACATGAGTACAAAGGTACTCAGCAAGACTTACATCAGATCCTACATACATGCATAGTATCAAGAAGGGTTGGTGGAGTTATTGCAGCAAGCCAGCTTTGACTCTTGGCTAGACTATCCTACGATACTCCAACTTGAAATAGTTTTGCGCACACGAGTCCACTATTCACCACTTCAATACACTACCGAGGATCCACCTCCGTCTTCCTACGGAAGAGCCATCCTCGGCACTCACACTTATCTTGAGGCTTTTAGTAGTATCCATTTACTTGTCTATGAACTGTATAGGCAACCAAGTAGTCCTTTACCGCGGACGCGGCTATTCGAATAGATCATGTTAACCCTGCAGGGGTGTACTTCGTCATACATGTTTCCACCACTTAGCGTCTGCACACGACATGTGCTCGGCAGACTTCAAGCGAAAGCCGACGTGGGTGTAGACCACGACCTACCTAAACACTTAAGCCTCTAGTCCAGGTTTATCGCCTATTCAGGTTCCATCCGCAGGGAGTCCGGCCGAGGTTTCCCATACGGCCCCGAACGATGTGAACAGGGTTCCCGAGATACCTAACGGGTATTCGGTACACCCGTCCACGTACCTACCGCATCACAGCCCACCCCTACGGTCAGCGCTGTCCACGGCCTCCAGTAGGCTACAAACACCAGAAACTACTTGCAACTCCTGGACAGAGAGCTAGGGTGAATAAGAAGTCGAGCGGGGTCATATTTCAGGGCCCAATGTATGGTAGTAGCTGATTCTTAAATCACACATACAGATCTCAGTGCTTAAGGTCGGCTTCAATGAAACAACCCACCATGTACTCCTACATGGCCTCTCATCGATACCTTTACCAAATCGTGTTCACCACACCACTCTCATTACCGACATAATCATTTCACTCTAGCCCATCACCCAGATGAACCAGACCTGACACGACTCTAAGCATAGCAGGCATAGCAAGGTAGGAACAACACAAACATATGGCTCAAACAATTCCTACACATGCTAGTGGGTTTCATCTAGTTACTGTGGCAATGACAGGTCATGCAGAGGAAAAGGGTTCAACTACCGTAGCACACAGCAATTTGAATCGCGTTGTCTTAATGCAGTAAAAGAGAGCAGGAGCGAGAACATGGGATTGTATCGATATGATCAAATGGTTGGTTGCTTGCCTGATGGTTCGTTGCACGGATACGGTTCTTTGCTAGGGTAACCAGGGTACTCCTCGGGAACAGATCCTGTCGCAAAGGACACCGATACACAACGTTACCAAACAATATGCAACAATATGATGCATGCATGAAACATGGCAATATGAGTGTGTTGGGCTAATGCAACTAAAACCAGAAGGGTTTGAGCAAATTTGAATCAAAGATTCAAATTTCAAATTCAAATATGGCCTTTTAAAGTGCTTTTCCTTGTTCTGCTTGAATCATCAATTTAACTTGTTTGATCATGCATGAAAATAGTACAGATGGATAGATTGGATTTTTCTGATCATTTTTCATATATAATTTGTCCAATTTGGAGTTACAGAATAAAAGTTATGAATTTTTGAAGTTTAATTAATATTCTGGAATTTCCTGATTTAATTTAAATCCAGAAATATAATTATTGCGCCAGCATGACGTCAGCATGACGTCAGTGGTCAACTGTGGCTGGTTGAAGTCAAACCTGACGTGTGGGGGCCACACGTCAGTGACAGGGGGGGTTAAACAGATTTAAATTAATCCTAATTACTAATTAGTGGCGCTGGGGCCCACTGTCAGTGTCAGGGGGGGTTGACTAATAGTAGTTAGCGCTAACCTAACCACCTGGCCGACAGGGCCCACGCGTCAGTGACCCTGGGGGGGTCAAACCCCAGGTCGGTCAAGTCAAACCCCACCGGCGACATGACGCCGGCGAGATCCGAGACGGCGGCGAGAGTGCTTTTTGCCATTCCGGCGACCAAATGGACGGCGGAAGGCATCTACGTGTTGCTGAGGCTGAGCCGCGTCTATTGGTGGTGGTGGTTGGGCTCGGGGTGGCCGGAGTTGACGGCGGCGAGCTCGGCTGCGGCGGCCGGAGTTCGGGTGCGGTCGGGATCAGTGTTGCAGGGGGTTTGGGGAGGCGTTGGTGCGTTCTACGTGCTCCTGGTGATGTGTGGAGCACGATGGTGAGCTCGGTTGGGCGCTACGGCGACCGTGGCCACGACGGCGACATCGCCGGCGGCGTGAAGCTCTCGGCCGAGGTGGGACTAGGGCCTAGGGGTCGGGAGAGAGCAGGGAAGAAGGGGGAAACGCTCCGGGGGCTCACCGCGGTTGCAGTGGGCGTCGAAGCGGGCTCGGGGACGCGCCGGAGACGACGAATTTGACGGCGACGGTGGTCGGAGTCCGAAGAGGGGAACGGCGACGTGGCGGCGATGCAGGGCTTCCGGGGACCCGTGGAGCGGTGGGGAGGAAGAGGGAGTTGTGGCGGAGCTTCTGAGCTAATCGAGGGAGCGAGGGGTGGCCGGGGACGATGGCTATGGCGGACGGCGGCGACGGTCGTGTTCGGCCGAGCGAGAGAGAGAGCGAGAGAGAGGAAGGAGAGAGCCAGGGAGAGTGAGAGAGAGCAGGGGGGATCGGGACGGGCTGCGGGCGTCGTCCACGCGGCCAGGAGGCGTCGGCAAGCAGGAGGTGGCCGCGCGGCCGCGCGCGCGCGAGCACGCAGCAGCTTCGGGGCGTGGGGAGGAAGACGACGGGGAGCTACAGTGCTGGGCTGGGTCGGTTGCTGGCTGGGCCGGCCGGCTGGCTGGGCCGCACAGGTAAGTCTTCCCCTTTCTTTTCTGTTTTCTGTTTTTATTTAATATATCTGCAACTTTGTTGAATTAAATAAAATACCTAGGCAACTCCAAAAATCACCAAACTACTCCTGGCTCATAGTTGGATTATTTCCAACATGAAACATTTTAGTTTGGAGATATTTGAGCATTTAAATATTTTATATTATTTTAAATGCCCAAATTCAAATAGTTATGATTTAATTCAAAACCCTAGGATGGCCTAGGAAAATGTGCACCACTTTTGGCAGAGGT
The DNA here is from genome assembly GCF_018294505.1 of Triticum aestivum. Lineage (NCBI taxonomy): Eukaryota > Viridiplantae > Streptophyta > Magnoliopsida > Poales > Poaceae > Triticum > Triticum aestivum. The sequence continues at coordinate 552,352,282 of NC_057812.1, read as the reverse complement.
TCTGAACCAAGACAAAAATGATGGGCATTTTAGAAGGGCATTTCAGGTTCATTGAAAATTATTTTAGTAGCCCTAGTTGGTTTCAGAGGGGACTGGGGGTTCTGTCATCCCCATTTCAAGTTTCTGATGAATGAGTAAACATGATGCAACACTCTAATGCATGACTAGCTAGGGTGTGACAATCTTTTACTTTTATGCAAAGAGTCAAAGTTTTTCTCTCTATTCATTTTATTTTTCTCTTTTGGCAAGCATCATGTGGTGAGGAAAGATCTAGGCACATATGTCCAGTTGAATATGGGTGGCATGAGTTATTATTATTGACATCACCCTTGAGGTGAGTATGTTGGGAAGCAAAATCATAAGCCCCTATCTTTCTATGTGCCCGGTTGAAACGTTTTGCTCATGGGTACGAGGTGAGTGTTAGCAATCATAGAACATTACATGATGGTTGAGTATGTGGACTTGCCTAAAGGCTCTGACACGTGACCCTTCTTGAAAAGATGCTGAATTGTAGTTGCAAAGTTGACTGAGAACATAGTTTGTTGGTTTCTAATAGAGTTTTTGCTTTATACTTCGATTGTGTGATGAACTATTACTTATTCATGAGAAGTATATGATAAAAGTCCTATGTTTAATTTTATTTATGTTATAATAATCAACATGATGCTTCTATGTCCGTATTTTGTTTTTATCGACACCTCTCTCTCAAAGCATGTGGACTTGTTTTTTGATTTCGGTTTTCGCTTCAGGACAAGCGAGGTCTAAGCTTGGGGGACTTGATATGTCCATTTTGCATCATGTTTCTTACTATTATTTATAATGTTTTTATCCATAATAATGCTTTTTGGAGTAATTCTAATTCCTTTTCTCTCATAATTTGCAAGGAACACACCAAGAGGGAGAATTCCGGCAGCTAGAAATTTGGACCTGAAAAAGCTATGTTAGGCTACCTATTCTGCACAACTTCAAACAAGATGAAGCTTCACGGGGAATTTTTATGGAATATATAATAATTATTGGAGCAAATAACTACCAGAGGGGAGGCCACCAGGTGGGCACAACCCACCTGGGCGCGCCAGGGCCCCCTGGCGCGCCCTGGGGGGTTGTGGCCTCCTCGGCCCACCTCCGGTGCCCATCTTTTGGTATATAAGTCATTTTGACCTAGAAAAATAAGGGGGGACTTTCGGGACAAAGCGCCGCCGCCTCGAGGCGGAACTTGGGCAGGAGCACTTTTGCCCTCCGGCGGAGTGATTCCGCCGGGGGAACTTCCCCCCTGGAGGAGGAAATCATTGTCATCATCATCACCAACAATTCTCCCATCTTGGGGAGGGCAATCTCCATCAACATCTTCAATAACACCATCTCCTCTCAAATCCTAGTTCATCTCTTGTGTTCAGTCTTGTTACCGGAACTATAGATTGCTACTTGTGGGTGACTAGTAGTGTTGATTACATCTTGTAGTTGATTACTATATGGTTTATTTGGTGGAAGATTATATGTTCAGATCCAATATGCTATTTAATACCCCCCTGATCTTGAGCATGATTATTATTTGTGAGTAGTTACCTTTGTTCTTGAGGTCACGGGAGAAATCATGTTGCAACTAATCATGTGAATTTGATATGTGTTCGATATTTTGATAGTATGTATGTTGTGATTCCCTTAGTGGTGTCATGCGAACGTCGACTACATGACACTTCACCATATTTTTGCCTAAGGGAATGCATTGTGGAGTAGAAATTAGATGATGGGTTGCGAGAGTGACAGAATCTTAAACCCCAGTTTATGCGCTATTCCGTAAGGGACCGATTGGATCCAAAAGTTTAATGCTATGGTTAGAATTTATTCTTAATGCTTTTCTCGTAGTTGCGGATGCTTGCGGGAGGGTTAATCATAAGTAGGAGGTTTGTTCAAGTAAGAACAACACCTAAGCACCAATCCACCCACATATCAAATTATCAAAGTAGCGAACACGAATTAAACCAACATGATGAAAGTGACTAGATGAAATTCCCGTGTACCCTCAAGAATGCTTTGCTTATCATAAGAGACTGTTTTGGCATGTCCTTTGCCTCAAAGGGATTGGATTACCTTGCTTCACTTTTGTTACTATTATCGTTAGTTGCTCGTTACAAATTATCTTGCTATCAAACTACTCTGGTACTTACAATTTCGGCAGTTGCAGATATTACCTTACTGGAAACTACTTGTCATTTCCTTCTTCTCCTCATTGGGTTCCACACTCTTATCGAAAAGAGCTGCAATTGATCCCCTATACTTTTGGGTCATCAAGAGTCAAGACGAAAACATGTGCCAACCCCTATGCATAAGTTCACAAGGTCACAGAACCCGCAAGTTGATCACCAAAACATACATCAAGTAGATCACGTGAATATCCCATTGTCACCATAGATAAGCACCTGCAAGACATACATCAAGTGTTCTAAAATCCTTAAAGACTCAATCCGATAAGATAACTTCAAAGGGAAAACTCAATCCATTACAAGAAGGTAGAGGGGGAGAAACATCATAAGATCCAACTATAATAGCAAAGCTCGTGGTACATCAAGATCGTAACAAATCAAGAGCACGAGAGAGATCGAGAGATCAAACACATAGCTACTGGTACATACCCGTAGCCCCGAGGGTAAACTACCCCCTCCTTGTAATGGAAGCACCAGGATGATGAAGATGGCCACCGGTGATGATTCCCCCCTCTGGCATGATGACAGAATAGGTTACCGATTGGTTTTTGGTGGCTACAGAGGCTTGCGGTGGTGGAACTCCCGACCTAGGTTTATTTTGGGGGGGGGGGTCCTATATTCATAGGAATTTTTGGCATCAAGAACAAGTCAGGGGGGTCCACGAGTCAACGACAAGGATGGAGGATGTGCCCGGGAGTAGGGAGCGCCCTTCAACCTTCTGGTTGGCTCAGGACTCTTCTGGCCCAACTCTTTTGCTTCAGGGGCTTCTTCTGGCCCACAAAAAATCACCGTAAATTTTCAACTCGTTTGGACTCCGTTTGATATTCATTTTCTGTGAAACTCAAAAACAAGGAAAAACATAAACTGACACTGGGCTCTAGGTTAATAGGTTAGTCCCAAAATCATATAAAATAGCATATAAATGCATATAAAGCATCCAAGTGGATAATATAATAGCATTGTACAATCAAAAATTATAGATACATTGGAGACGTATCAATACCCCCAATACAATCCATAGATTCATCAAAACAAGGTGTTGAGGCATCTCTCTCTCGATGTGGTTTTGGTGATTGATGACAACATGTTTGCGGACTAATCGTGTGCTTTGAGCGTTTCAGAGATTCATCCTTGGCATGAGACGATTTCTTCCCCTTTGAGTGTCGTTCAAGACGGTGTAGCTCTTCGGTGGTCTAGTTGCGTAGAGGGCACCATACTATCAAGAGGGGGTCCACTGTGGTGTTGCTTGGGTGGAATCAACACGTACACTTCCGCTTCTCACCCTCAGAGCTCTTACGCTTCATGGAGAGATCTTTTCTCTCTTGTGTGTCTTATCTGGGTCCCAGCGGTAGTACCGCTGAGGGGTCACAAGCGGCAGTACCGCTTCGCAGCGGTAGTACCGGCGGTGACTCCACAACTGTACTACCGCTGGCCTGCCTGGCTCCTACCGCCTCGACTTCCGCTTCAATGGAGAGATCTTTTCTCTCTTGTGTGTCTTGTCTGGGTCCCAGCGGTAGTACCGTGCTACCCAGCGGTAGTACCACTGAGGGGTCACAAGCGGCAGTACCGCTCCGCAGCGGTAATACCGCCGGTGAATCCACAGCTGTACTACCGCTGGCCTGCCTGGCCCCTACCGCCTCGACTCGAGGGCTCTTTTTCTCATGTCAGGATTTGCGGCACTAGTTGCGGCAGTAGAGGTGGTAGTACCGCTTCTCAGCGGTAGTACCGCCCTTACCACCGCGGTAGTACCGCTCTGGGTCCAGGTCCTCGCTTCTCTCCTCTACGCGGTAGTACCGCCCCCCAAGCGGTACTACCGCCCTCTGCAGGGCTGTTTAGTGGGGCAATGATACGTCCATTTTGCATCATGCTTTTATATCGATATTTATTGCATTATGGACTGTTATTTCACTTTATGTCACAATACTTATGGCTATTCTCTCTTATTTTACAAGGTTTACATAAAGAGGGAGAATGCCGGCTGCTGGAATTCTGGTCTGGAAAAGGAGCAAATATTAGAGACCTATTATGCGCAACTCCAAAAGTCCTGAAACTCCACGGAACGTCTTAAAAGAAATAAAGAAAAATCCACGCCAAAGATGAAGGCCAGGGGGCCGACACCCTACTCACGAGGGTGGGGGCGCCCCCCCCCCTAGGGCGCGCCCCCCTATCTCGTGGGCCCCCTGGTGGCTCTCCGATGCCCATCTTCTCCTATATGAGGTCTTTCGATGAGAACAAAAATAAAGAGGAACTTTTCGGGACGAGACTCCGCCGCCACGAGGCGGATCCAATCTAGAGCTCCGGCAGAGCTGTTCTGTCGGGGATACTTCCTTCCTGGAGGAGGAAATCATCACCATCGTCATCACCAACGCTCCTCTCATCGGGAGAGTGCAATCTCCATCAACATCTTCACCAGCACCATCTCATCTCCAAACCCTAGTTCATCTCTTGTATCCAATTCTTGTCTCAAAGTCCGGGATTGGTGCTAGTAGGTTGCTAGTAGTGTTGATTACTCCTTGTAGTTGATGCTAGTTGGTTTAATTGGTGGAAGATCATATGTTCAGATCCTATATGCATATTATTACCCCTCTGATTATGAACATGAATATGCTTTGTGAGTAATTACGTTCGTTCCTGAGGACAAGGAGAAGTCTTGCTATGAGTAGTCATGTGAATTTGGTATTCGTTTGATATTTTGATAAGATGTATGTTGTCTAGCCTCTAGTGGTGTTATGTGAACGTCGACTACATAACACTTCACCATTATTTGGGCCTAAAGGAAGGCATTGGGAAGTAATAAGTAGATGATGGGTTGCTAGAGTGACAGAAGCTTAAACCCTAGTTTATGCGTTGCTTCGTAAGGGGCTGATTTGGATCCATATATTTCATGCTATGGTTAGGCTTACCTTAATACTTTTGTTGTAGTTGCGGATGCTTGCGATAGAGGTTAATCATAAGTGGGATGCTTGTTCAAGTAAGAACAGTACCCAAGCACCGGTCCACCCACATATCAAATTATCAAAATATCGAACGCGAATCATATGAACGTGATGAAAACTAGCTTGACGATATTCCCATGTGTCCTCGGGAGCGCTTTTCCTATTATAAGAGTTTGTTCTGGCTTGTCCTTTTCTACAAAAGGATTGGGCCACCTTTCTGCACTTTATTTACTTTTGTTACTTGTTGCTCGTTACAATTTATCATATCACAAAACTATCTGTTACCACTTATTTCAGTACTTGCAGAGAATACCTTGCTGAAAACCGCTTATCATTTCCTTCTGCTCCTCGTTGGGTTCGACACTCTTACTTATCGAAAGGACTATGATAGATCCCCTATACTTGTGGGTCATCAAGACTCTTTTCTGGCGACGTTGCCGGGGAGTGTAGCGCCTTTGGTAGGTGGAATTTGGTAAGGAAAAATTTATATAGTGTGCTGAAATTTATTGTCACTTGTTACTATGGAAAGTAATTCTCTAAGGGGCTTGTTCGGGGTATCTTCACCCCGTCCAGTAGAGCAAAGAGTTTCTCCTCAACCTACTAAACCTATTGAAAATGAAACTCCTTTTGAATTTCATGCGGCTATGATGGAAAAACTGCTAGCTAACCCTTTTACAGGAGATGGAACAAAGCATCCCGATGAGCACTTAATATATGTGGATGAAGTTTGTGGATTATTTAAGCTTGCAGGTATACCCGATGATGTTGCTAAGAAGAAGGTCTTCCCTTTATCTTTGAAGGGAGACGCATTGATATGGTATAGGCTATGTGATGATATGAGATTCTGGGACTATAAAAGATTGAAGTTGGAATTTCATCAAAAGTATTACCCTATGCATCTTGTTCATCGTGATCGCAATTACATATATAATTTCTGGCCTCGCGAAGGAGAAAGCATCGCTCAAGCTTGGGGGAGGCTTAAATCAATGTTATATTCATGCCCCAATCATGAGCTCCTGAGAGAAATAATTATGCAAAGTTTTTATGCTCGGCTTTCTAAAAACAATCGCAACATGCTCGATACTTCTTGTGCTGGCTCTTTTATGATGAAGACTATTGAATTCAGATGGAATTTATTGGATAGAATTAAACGCAACTTTGAAGATTGGGACCTCGACGAAGGTAAGGAGTCAGGCATGACACCTAAGTTTGATTGTGTTAAATCTTTCATGGATACTAATATTTTCCGTAAGTTTAGCACTAAATATGGACTTGACTCTGAGATAGTAGCTTCTTTCTGTGAATCTTTTGCTACTTATGTTGATCTCCCTAAGGAGAAGTGGTTTAAATGTCATCCTCCCATAGAAGTAAAAGTAGCTGCACCTATTAAAATTGAAGAAAAGACTGTCACTTATAATGATCCTATTGTTCCTACTTCTTTTATTGAGAAACCACCTTTCCATGTTAGAATAAAGGATCATGCTAAAGCTTCAACTGTTGTTCGTAAAAGCAATATTAGAACTTATACACCTCCTGAACAAGTTAAAGTAGAACCTAATATTGCTATTTTTAAAGATCTCTTGTCTAATAATATTGATGGGCATGTTATTCAGTTCGAAGGTGAAACTGCTAGAATTGCTAAACCTTGTGCTAAAGATAAACATAGACCCGTGGTAGGCGTGCCTGTTATTTATGTTAAAATAGGGGATCATTGTTATCATGGCTTATGTGATATGGGTGCTAGTGCTAGTGTTATACCGCATACTTTATATGAAGAAATTAAGAATGAAATTGCACCTGCTGAGTTAGAAGATATTGATGTCACAATTAAACTTGCCAATAGAGATAATATTTCAGCAATGGGAATTGTCAGAGATGTTGAAGTCTTGTGTGGGAAAACTAAATATCCTGCTGATTTTCTTGTTCTTGGTTCCCCACAAGATAGTTTTTGTCCCATTATATTTGGTAGACCCTTCTTAAATACTGTCAATGCTACCATAAATTGCACAAAAAATGTTGTTACTGTTGGCTTGGATGATATGGTTCATGAGTTTAATTTCTCTAAATTTAGTAAACAACATCGTGAGGAAGAATTACCTAGTAAGGATGAAATTATTGGTCTTGCTTCTATTGCAGTACCTCCTAGTGATCATTTAGAACACTATTTGCTAGACCATGAAAATGATATGTTCATGAATGAAAGAAGGGAAATAGATGAAGTATTCTTTAAACGGGAACCTGTTTTGAAACACAACTTGCCTGTTGAAATCTTAGGGGATCCTCCTCCACCCAAGGGTGATCCCGTGTTCAAGCTTAAACCTTTGCCTGATAATCTTAAATATGCTTATCTTGATGAAAAGAAGATATATCATGTTATTATTAGTGATAACCTTTCAGAGCATGAAGAAGAAAGATTATTGAAAACTCTGAAGAAGCATCATGCTGCTATTGGATATACTCTTGATGATCTTAAGGTCATTAGTCCCACTCTATGCCAACATAAAATAAATTTGGAAGCAGATGCCAAACCAGTTCGTGATCCTCAACGACGTTTGAATCCTAAAATGAAAGAAGTGGTAAGAAAAGAAATACTAAAGCTTTTGGAGGCAGGTATAATCTACCCCGTTGCTGATAGTGAGTGGGTAAGTCCTATCCATTGTGTCCCTAAGAAGGGAGGTATTACTGTTGTTCCTAATGATAAAGATGAATTGATTCCACAAAGAATTATCATAGGTCATAGGATGGTAATTGATTTCCGCAAATTAAATAAAGCTACTAAGAAAGATCATTACCCCTTACCTTTTATTGATCAAATGCTAGAAAGATTATGCAAACACACACACTATTGCTTTCTAGATGGTTATTCTGGTTTCTCTCAAATACCTGTGTCGGCTAAAGATCAATCAAAGACTACTTTTACATGCCCTTTTGGTACTTTTGCTTATAGACGTATGCCTTTTGGTTTATGTAATGCACCTGCTACCTTTCAAAGATGCATGATGGCTATATTCTCTGACTTTTGTGAAAAGATTTGTGAGGTTTTCATGGACGACTTTTCTGTCTATGGTTCCTCTTTTGACGATTGCTTGAGCAATCTTGATCGAGTTTTGCAGAGATGTGAAGAAACTAATCTTGTCTTGAATTGGGAAAAGTGCCACTTTATGGTTAATGAAGGTATTGTTTTGGGGCACAAAGTTTCTGAAAGAGGTATTGAAGTTGATAAAGCCAAGGTTGATGCTATTGAAAAGATGCCATGTCCCAAGGACATCAAAGGTATAAGAAGTTTCCTTGGTCATGCCGGGTTTTATAGGAGGTTCATTAAGGACTTCTCAAAAATTTCTCGGCCTCTGACTAATTTATTGCAAAAAGATATACCATTTGTCTTTGATGATGATTGTGTAGAAGCATTTGAAATACTTAAGAAAGCATTAGTCTCTGCACCTATTGTTCAGCCACCTGATTGGAATTTACCCTTTGAAATTATGTGTGATGCTAGTGATTATGCTGTAGGTGCTGTTCTAGGGCAAAGAGTCGATAAGAAATTAAATGTTATTCATTATGCTAGTAAGACTCTAGACAATGCTCAAAGAAATTATGCTACTACTGAAAAAGAACTTTTAGCAGTTGTATTTGCTTGTGATAAGTTCAGATCTTATATTGTTGATTCTAAAGTAACTATTCAAACAGATCATGCTGCTATTAAATATCTTATGGAAAAGAAAGATGCTAAACCTAGACTTATTAGATGGGTTCTCTTGCTACAAGAATTTGATTTGCATATTGTTGATAGAAAGGGAGCTGAGAACCCCGTTGCAGACAACTTGTCTAGGTTAGAAAATATTCTTGATGACCCACTACCTATTAATGATGACTTTCCTGATGAGCAATTAAATGTTATAAGTACTTCTCGTAGTACTCCATGGTATGCTGATTATGCTAATTATATTGTTGCTAAGTTTATACCACCTAGCTTCACATACCAACAAAAGAAAAAGTTCTTCTATGATTTGAGACATTACTTTTGGGATGACCCACATCTTTATAAAGAAGGAGTAGATGGTGTTATTAGGCGTTGTGTACCTGAGCATGAACAGGAACAGATCCTACGCAAGTGTCATTCCGAGTCTTATGGAGGACACCACGCTGGAGATAGAACTGCACATAAGGTATTGCAATCTGGTTTTTATTGGCCTACTCTCTTCAAGGATGCCCGTAAGTTTGTCTTGTCTTGTGATGAATGTCAAAGAATTGGTAATATTAGTAGACGTCAAGAAATGCCTATGAATTATTCACTTGTTATTGAACCGTTTGATGTTTGGGGCTTTGATTATATGGGACCTTTTCCTGCCTCTAATGGATACACACATATTTTAGTTGCTGTTGATTACGTTACTAAGTGGGTAGAAGCTATTCCAACTAGTAGTGCTGATCATAACACTTCTATTAAAATGCTTAAAGAAGTTATTTTCCCGAGGTTTGGAGTCCCTAGATATTTAATGACTGATGGTGGTTCACACTTTATTCATGGTGCTTTCCGTAAAATGCTTGCTAAATATGATGTTAATCATAGAATTGCATCCCCTTATCACCCACAGTCTAGTGGTCAAGTAGAGTTGAGCAATAGAGAGCTCAAATTAATTTTGCAAAAGACTGTTAATAGGTCTAGAAAGAATTGGTCTAAGAAACTTGATGATGCATTATGGGCTTATAGAACTGCATACAAAAATCCTATGGGTATGTCCCCGTATAAAATGGTCTATGGAAAAGCATGTCACTTACCTCTTGAACTAGAACATAAGGCATATTGGGCTATTAAAGAACTCAACTATGATTTTAAACTTGCCGGTGAGAAGAGGTTATTTGATATTAGCTCACTTGATGAATGGAGAACCCAAGCTTATGAAAATGCCAAGTTGTTTAAAGAAAAAGTTAAAAGATGGCATGACAAAAGGATACAAAAGCATGAGTTTAATGTAGGTGATTGTGTATTGCTATACAACTCTCATTTAAGATTTTTTGCAGGAAAACTTCTCTCTAAATGGGAAGGCCCCTACGTCATCGAAGAGGTCTATCGTTCCGGTGCCATAAAAATCAACAACTTCGAGGGCACAAATCCAAAGGTGGTAAACGGTCAAAGAATTAAACATTATATCTCAAGTAATCCCATAAATGTTGAAACCAATATTATTGAAACCATAACCCCAGAGGAATACATAAGGGACACTTTTCGGAACGTTTCAGACTTCGAAAAGGAATAGGTATGTGGTACGGTAAGTAAACCGACTCCAAAACAATTTTTAAGGCAATATTTTTACGTTTTGGAATATTTAGAAAAATAGAAAAATAAGTAGCAGTCCGGGAAGGACACGAGGGCCCCACGAGGGTGGTGGGTGTGCCCTACCCCCCTGGGCGCGCCCCCCTACCTCGTGAGTGCCTCGTGTGCTTTCCGGACTCTGTTTTCTTGCACGATACGTATTTTGGTCGGTAAAAATTCATTATATAACCTCCCGAAGGTTTTGACTCCCGTATCACGCAAAAATCCTCTGTTCTTGTTTCGAGCTGTTTTTTGCCAGGGTTTTCTAGGCTAGGCATCATGTCGTCTCCCTCCTCCAACAATGGTGACAACGATGCTTGTCTAATGAAGATAGATTTGAAGAGGGAAGAACCCACGAGGGTCATCAAGGATGAAAGGATCAAGAAGGCCACGGAGGATCAAGCTCCAGCAGCAAAATACACCCTTCAAATTGATCATAACCTTCTTACCCCAACTGAGATCGAAGCTTTCAAGATGATTGAGTTAGCTCGTGTTCAAAACAAGTATCTCACACAAGAAAATATTTTGTTGAAGGAGCATATTGTCGCACTCAAGGGCATTATTCGCAAGCTGGAGGACCTCTTATGCTCGATGTGCGATTATCCGTCACCTCCACCGTCTCCTCCAACAAAGAAGAATTGAGTATCTGGGTATGGGCACTCCCCTTGGCAACTGCCAAGCTTGGGGGAGGTGCCCCGGTATCGTATCACCATCACAACTCCTATCTTTACCGTTTCCTTAGTTCGATCCTATTAGTAGTATCTTGATCTAGTAGAATAAAGTTTATGGCATGATCTAGTTTTGAGTTTTGCTTTATGATCCCTCTATGTAATCGAGTCCGTGAGTTATATATAATAAAGATTAGTGTTGAGTCAAGGGCTTGATTATTTTGCCATGATCTTGGGTGAATAAAAAAAGAAGAAAAGAAGAAAAGAAACAAAAAGTTCATATTGATCTTATTGAGAGTAATGACTTCACATAGAAAGAGTATGATGATTAAAAGTTGTTGGGAGTTGGCAGACATAGCTTTGGTCATTGTTGCAATTAATAGGAAGTAATAAGGAAAGAGAGGTTTCACATATAGATATATTATCATTGACATCTTTTATGATTGGGAGCACTCATTAAAATATGACATGCTAAAGAGTTGATGTTGGACAAGGAAGACAACGTAATGAGTTATGTCTTTCTTATATCTGAGATAAAGTATGTTGTCATGGTTCCTTTAACTTGTTGAGCTTGCCTTTCCCCCTCATGCTAGCCAAATTCTCAGCACCAAGTAGAAATGCTACTTGTGCTTCCAAATATCCCTAAACCAGTTTTGCCATGAGAGTCCACCATATCTACCTATGGATTGAGTAAGATCCTTCAAGTAAGTTGTCATCGGTGCAAAGCAATAAAAATTGCTCTAAATATGTATGATTGATTGGTGTGGGAGAAATAAGCTTTATACGATCTTGTGATGTGGAAGTAATAAAAGCGACGGACTGCATAATAAAGGTTCATATCACAAGGGGCAATATAAAGTGACGTTCTTTCGCATTGAGATTTTATACATCCAACCATAAAAGCGCATGGCAACCTCTGCTTCCCTCTGCGAAGGGCCTATCCTTTATTATTATCTTCTACCTTATGCAAGAGTCATGGTGATCTTCACCTTTTCTTTTTTATTTTATCCTTTGGCAAGCTCAGCATGTTGGAAAGAACATGATATATATATATCTAATTGGATGTAGGGGAGCATGAACCATTATTGTTGACATTACCCTTGAGGTAAAAGGTTGTGGGGCAAAACTATAAGCCCCTATCTTTCTCTGTGTCCGATTAAAACTCTGTAACCACAAGTATCGCGTGAGTGTTAGCAATTATGGAGGACTAAATGATAGTTGAGTATGTGGACTTGCTTTTCAGCTCTGACATAGACTCTTTCCGATGTTATGATAAATTGCAATTGCTTCAATGACTGAGATTATAGTTTGTCAGAGCCCAATAAGGTTTATGATTTATACTTTTGCATTGTGAATAGATCATCACTTGAACATAAGTAATCATATGACAAAACCTATATATGTTGCTGTTATAAGAATAATCATGATGCCTTCATGTCCGTATTTTATTTTTATCGACGCCTCTACCTCTAAACATGAGGACATATTTATTGTTATCGGCTTTTCGCTTGAGGACAAGCGAGGTCTAAGCTTGGGGGAGTTGATACGTCCATTTTGCATCATGCTTTTATATCAATATTTATTGCATTATGGACTATTATTTCACTTTATGTCACAATACTTATGGCTATTCTCTCTTATTTTACAAGGTTTACATAAAGAGGGAGAATGCCGGCAGCTGGAATTCTGGTCTGGAAAAGGAGCAAATATTAGAGACCTATTCTGCGCAACTCCAAAAGTCCTGAAACTCCACGGAACGTCTTAAAAGAAATAAAGAAAAATCCACGCCAAAGATGAAGGCCAGGGGGCCCACACCCTGCTCACGAGGGTGGGGGCGCCCCCCCTAGGGCGCGCCCCCTATCTCGTGGGCCCCCTGGTGGCTCTCCGATGCCCATCTTCTCCTATATGAGGTCTTTCGATGAGAAAAAAATAAGAGGAACTTTTCGGGACGAGACTCCGCCGCCACGAGGCGGAACCTTGGCGGATCCAATCTAGAGCTCCGGCAGAGCTGTTCTGCCGGGGATACTTCCTTCCCGGAGGGGGAAATCATCACCATCGTCATCACCAACGCTCCTCTCATCGGGAGAGGGCAATCTCCATCAACATCTTCACCAGCACCATCTCATCTCCAAACCCTAGTTCATCTCTTGTATCCAATTCTTGTCTCAAAGTCCGGGATTGGTGCTAGTAGGTTGCTAGTAGTGTTGATTACTCCTTGTAGTTGATGCTAGTTGGTTTAATTGGTGGAAGATCATATGTTCAGATCCTATATGCATATTATTACCCCTCTGATTATGAACATGAATATGCTTTGTGAGTAATTACGTTCGTTCCTGAGGACAAGGGAGAAGTCTTGCTATGAGTAGTCATGTGAATTTGGTATTCGTTTGATATTTTGATAAGATGTATGTTGTCTAGCCTCTAGTGGTGTTATGTGAACGTCGACTACATAACACTTCACCATTATTTGGGCCTAGAGGAAGGCATTGGGAAGTAATAAGTAGATGATGGGTTGCTAGAGTGACAGAAGCTTAAACCCTAGTTTATGCGTTGCTTCGTAAGGGGCTGATTTGGATCCATATGTTTCATGCTATGGTTAGGTTTACCTTAATACTTTTGTTGTAGTTGTGGATGCTTGCGATAGAGGTTAATCATAAGTGGGATGCTTGTTCAAGTAAGAACAGTACCCAAGCACCGGTCCACCCACATATCAAATTATCAAAGTATCGAACGCGAATCATATGAACGTGATGAAAACTAGCTTGACGATATTCCCATGTGTCCTCGGGAGCGCTTTTCCTATTATAAGAGTTTGTTCTGGCTTGTCCTTTGCTACAAAAGGATTGGGCCACCTTGCTGCACTTTATTTACTTTTGTTACTTGTTGCTCGTTACAATTTATCATATCACAAAACTATCTGTTACCACTTATTTCAGTACTTGCAGAGAATACCTTGCTGAAAACCGCTTATCATTTCCTTCTACTCCTCGTTGGGTTCGACACTCTTACTTATCAAAAGGACTACGATAGATCCCCTATACTTGTGGGTCATCGGGCAACGGTTGGATTGTTGCCCCCACTATAAAAGGGGGTCCCCTTCTTCCCCGTTGACCTACCTCTTCCCTCTCAAGCTCCATTAATGCTCCAAACTCCATTTTCGCCCGATCTATCTCTCTAGCCAATTAAACTTGTTGATTTGCTCGGGAGTGGTTGAGAAGGCCCCGATCTACACTTCCACCAAGAGATTTTTGAATCCCCCACCTATCCCTAGTGGATCTTGTTACTCTTGGGTGTTTGAGCACCCTAGACGGTTGAGGTCACCACGAAGCCATATTCCATTGTGGTGAAGCTTCATGGTATTGCTGGGAGCCTCCGATTAAGTTGTGGAGATTGCCCCAACCTTGTTTGTAAAGGTCTGGTCGCCGCCTTCAAGGGCACCAATAGTGGAATCACGGCATCTCGCATTGTGTGAGGGCGTGAGGAGAATACGGTGGCCCTAGTGGCTTCTTGGGGAGCATTGTGCCTCCACACCGCTCTAACGGAGACGTACTTCCCCTCAAAAGGAAGGAACTTCGGTAACACATCCTTGTCTTCACTGGATCCACTCTTGGTTATTTCTTACCTTTACTTGTGCAAGCTCTTTAGTGTTACTTCTCTTGCTTGCTTGTTTGTTTGTTGTTATTGCATCATATAGGTTGCTCACCTAGTTGCACATCTAGACAACCTACTTTGATGCAAAGTTTAATTTGGAAAAGAAAAGTTAAAAATTGTTAGTTGCCTATTCACCCCCCCCCCCTCTAGTCAACCATATCGATCCTTTCAATTGGTATCAGAGCCTCGTCTCTTTACTAAGGACTTTACTATCCGAAGAGTATGGTTGATACCCTAGACGGTGTGGAGGAACACTCCGGTGTGAATCTGATCTCATCTACGGGCGATGGGGGAACCTTGGTCTCTTGTGAGGAGTTCAATGTGGCCTTGGAGACATTGAAAACCTCCATGACGACCGAGGTTGAAAGCATGTTTACTAAATTCCTTGAAGGGCTTAAACTATCCACCGCATCGTTGAAAGTGGGTAATCCCACCGACAAGGTGACGGATGCTACCTCCGATAAGGGGGAAGCTAGTAGCGAAAAGGCTCCTTCTTCTAGTGGTAAGAATGGCACCGGCATCTTTGCTCATGTGGAACCACCACTTGTTTATGGTGGACTGGTTCCTTCCACTCATTTGAATCATGCCGGTCCTCCCCCTAAGATTGTGAAAAATGAGGACTTTGATTCTTGGGTTTACCACTTTAAACGTCATTTAAATCATGTGAACACTAATCTTTGGAGAATCATTGAAGAAGGTTTCTATCCGCATGATCCAAGCAACTTCACTCCTCAAGAAGCCGCGGATAATCAATTCAATGAGAATGCTCTCTTCATCATTCAAGATGCAATTCCACCCGAAGATCTACCTCATCTTCGGCCCTTCGCCTTGGCCAAAGACGCATGGCTTTGTGTTGTATCACTCTACCGGGGAAGCGCAAGCATTCAACGCTCCAACTATGAAGTGGTGCAAGATGAGGCCGATGAGTTTGCAATGAAAGAAGATGAAGAACCTCGTGAGCTTTATCGGAGAGTAACCAAACTCGCGGTCTCACTCCGAGATCACGGGAGCAAGGACACGGATGACAATTGGATCAAGCGCAAATTCCTCAAGGCAATGATGCCCTACCACAAGGCCATGTCCTCCGTCATTCGTCAAAGGCTGGACTTCCACACTTTGACCTCAAGCGAAGTGTTGGATGAGTTTGTGGCCATGAACATTTTGGATAAGACTGCCGACAATGTGGTGCTTCGTTCTCAAAGGGAAAATAAGCCCAACCTTGAATTGAAGGCCAAGCTCTGTGTTGAAGAAGAAGAAGAGGAAGAAGAGGAGAGCAACCCCGAAGATACAAAGTATGCATATCACTAGTAGAAAAAGGGTCAAACGTGAAGCACATTAGTGCCGGTTTGTAAAAAAACCGGCACTAATGTGATCAATAGTGCCGGTTCAAATGGCTATGCATTAGTGTCGGTTCGTAATGAACCTTTAGTACCGGTTCGTGCCACGAACCAGTACTAAAGGGGTGGTGGCAGGCTGGCGTCAGGCCAGGGCCCCACGAGCCCCTTTAGTGACGGTTTGTGACACAAACCGGTACTAAAGGTCTAACCTATAGTACAGGTTTGTGTCACAAACCGGCACTAAAGAGTCTTAACCTATAGTACCGGTTTGTGACACAAACCGGCACTATAGGGCAATTTTCAAACTCTACCCCCCCCCCCCTTTGTGTCGCCATTTCAGTTCTGAAAAAATCAAAAGAAAATGATAAAAACTTCAAAAAATAAAATCCTTCGAGAGGTAGTTATATTACTACATCTACTAGTTAGGAAAATTTGAAAACTTAAATTTGGACATGTTTTGCAAAAAGTGTAGGGAAAATGTAAAATGGCTATAACTTTTGCATACGATGTCGGAAAAAAATGTATAATATATCAAAAAATTCAGCACAAAAATCCGCATCCGATGGAGACGGCCTATGGCCTGTTTGCAATTTTTTAGAATCCTCAAATTCCAAAAGGAAAAAAAGATGTGGTCAAATTTAAGTTTTTTAATTTTTTTTTGTTAAATCTGGTCAAACTACTTATTCAAGAAGTATTAATGTTACTACATAATTATTCAAGAATATTAGTGTTACTAAATAATTATTTCAATTTTTTGAATTTTGGTCAAATCTGGTCAAACTATGGTCAAACTGTGGTCAAACTATGGTCAAACTGTGGTCAAACTATGGTCAAACTATGGTCAAACTTATTCAAGAAATATTAGTGTTACTAAATAATTAATGTTTTTTAGAATAATAGTTTCAAACTCAAACAGTGAAATGTGTGACTTCATGCTCAAGCTAAACTCCTGAGGGTTAATAGGATTGACATCTTACTATTGTCAGGAAAACAACAAGTGCAGACTTGGAAACGAAGGAGAATAGAACCCGAAAGTTAAGCATGCTCGGGCTGGAGTAGTGAGAGGGATGGGTGACCAGTCGGGAAGTTAGATGATTTGGAATGAGTGATCCACACTTGAGCAGTTAAGAGAGGTGATTAGAGACTAAATCACCAAATAATTCAGAAAAATTAAAAATCGAAAAAAAATAATCAAGATTTTTTTCCAATTTTTTTTAAAAAAATTCAAAAAAAAACCTTTAGTACCGGTTGGTAACACCAACCGGTACTAAAGGTCCCCCATACCAGGGCGCGAGCTCACGCCATGTGGTGGCACTTTAGCGTCGGTTTGTGCCGAACCGGTACTAAAGGGGGGGCCTTTAGTGCCCACCAATTAGTGCCAATTATGGAACCGGCACTAAAGGCCCTTACAAACCGGTTTTAAAGCTCCATTTTCTACTAGTGTATCATGAACACATGGCACTTGCTTCAAGGCAATTTTGGAGCAAGAAAAACTCAAGGCCAAACTTTAACAAAAACAACTCAAGTGGCACGAAGAGCAAGCAACATGTAAGGACTTGCTACAATTGTGGCAATGTGAGTCATTTTGTTGCGGAGTGCCCGTATGAGAAGAGGGAAGACAATGGTGGCAAGCTCATCCGAAAGGACAAGGCCAAGTCGTTCCCCAACAAGAGCAACTTCACCAAGAAGACTCCCCCCAAGGCATTGGTGGTACAAGAAGAGTACAATGAGGATGATGACGATGATGAAGATGGTGAGTCGGTTGCCATGGCCTCTGTTGCCATTGCAACGACTCCACGGGTGTCTCTCTTCGACTCACCCAATGAGAGCATCACCGCCAAGTGCCTCATGGCTAAAGCCACCAACAAGGTAACCTCCAACATCAAAACTACCATCATTAATCATCCTTCTTCGACGGATAGCATTGATGAACATGAGGGAGCTAATGTGGAGGTGAATGAGTTTGATGCCTTTATGGGCAAACTTAAGGGTAAATCCAAGAAGCACTTTGTTGCTCTCTTGGAACAACTTGGTGAAGCCAATGACATGATCGAGGCTCACGAAGATACCATCTCTAAGATGGAAGGGCATAGTCGTGACTATGTCGATGATATCTCGGATCTTTCCAATGCTCTTGAGGAAGAGCGTGGTCTTCGTTTGGCTCTTGAGGAGTCACACAACGTTGATCATGCTAAGTTAAAGAAAGATTTTGATCATGTTCTCATTGTTTCTCGTGTGCTAAAATCCGAGAAGGCCGAACTTGAGGTTGATCTTGCTAGACTCAAAGAGGAGTTTGATCTACTTGACAAGGCTCACAAGGTATTGAAGGGTGCTCATGCTAGCCTCAAAGAGTCTCATGATCAACTTCAAGTAAAGCTAACCAAGGAAAAAGCCACTTTTCCTCGTATGATGTTAATTGATAATGCAAATGCTACTAACCCGTGTTGTGAGCATGTGCATCTTGTTGAGGAGAACGCTAAGCTAAAGGTGCAACTTGAGAAAGGTCTTGTGTCTTGCATACAAGGCAAGAAGAACCTCAACGACCTCTTGACCAACCAAAAGGGAGTTGTGGCTAAGGAAGGGATTGGGTACGTGCCCGAGTCCAAGAACAAGAAGAAGAATGACAAGACCAAATGACCTCCTCCTCTCATGCAAACCTTTGTGAAGGAGGGAGAGAGTGCTTCCAAGGAGAAGAAGAACAATGCGAAGGGTGGCTGTGTCAAAAAGGGCAATGCCACTCCTTCCATCAAAGCCGACGACTTTAATCCTACTTATGTGTTATGTCAGGCTAGTGATGGGCATGTCTATGCCAAATTTGTTGGTTCCCCTCATGAGTACATTGAATGGTCTATTTGGGTTCCAAAGACCCTTGTTACTAACATCAAAGGACCCATTACAAAATGGGTACCTAAAACCAAGCATTGATCTCTTGTAGGTGTTTGCTTCCGGTGGGGGATCATGGTTGCTCGATAGCGGAGCTACAAATCATATGACCGGAAGCAAGGACTTGGTGGTGGACATGCACAAGATTCCATCTATGCCCACCAATGTCGAGTGGGGTAACGCCTCATCTTCTAAGGTATTGGGACTTGGCAAGGTAGTCATTTCTCATGATCTCACGATCGAGAAGGTCATGCTTGTTGATTCCCTTGCATACAATTTACTTTCCGTTCGTCAACTTGCAATCATGGGCTTTGCCACTTTCTTTGATATCGATACCGTGGCCCTCTTGTGGAGCAAGACTCTTAAAGTAGCCTTTGTTGGGCATGCGAGAACGGTCTATATGTGATTAACTTTTCGGAGCGACCCACTAAGACCGCGACATGCCTATTGGCTAAAGTTGATGTGGGATGGCTTTGGCATCGCCGTTTAGCCCATGTCAATATGAGATCTTTGCAAAGTCTTCTCAAGGGGGACCATGTCCGTGGACTAACGAATGTTAGTTTTGCTAAAGATCGTGCTTGCAGTGCTTGTATCGAAGGAAAGCTACATGAGAAGGCTCACCCTCCCACGACTATCATTTACTCAAAGAGGCCTTTGGAGCTCCTTCACTTGGATCTCTTTGGGCCTCCATCCTTCGATAGTCTTGGGGGTAGGAAGTATTGCTTGGTGATTGTGGATGACTACTCAAGATACACTTGGGTGTATTTCTTCAAGAGGAAGAGCGAGACCCAACAAACCGTCATTGACTTTGCAAATGAAGCACAACGTCAACACAATGCAAAGATCTTGACAATAAGAAGTGACAACGGCACCGAGTTCAAGAACTACACCTTGGATGAGTTTCTTAGTGATGAGGGGATCAAGCATCAATATTCCGCACCTTACACCCCTCAACAAAACGGTGTTGCGGAGAGGAAGAACCGGACGTTGATGGATGCGGCAAGGACCATGATGGCGGAGTTCAAGTCTCCATACAACTTTTGGGCCGAAGCCATCAACACCGCGTGTCATGCATCCAATCGGCTCTACCTCCGCAAGGGCTTGAACAAGACTCCATATGAGATACTCACCGGTAACAAGCCCAACCTCAAGTACTTTCGGGTGTTCGGGTGTAAGTGTTTCATTCTCAAGAAAGGTGTTCGGTTGTCTAAATTTGAAGCTAGAGCTTATGAGGGCATATTTGTTGGTTATGCTACAAACTCTCATGCTTACCGTGTCCTCAATAAATCCACGGGACTTATTGAGGAGACGTGTAACGTGGAGTTTGATGAAAATAACGGCTCCCAAGTGGAGCAAAGTGGCACTTGTGATGTAGGTGATGAAATTCCTCCTCAAGCCATAAGAAGAATGGGTGTTGGCTTTATCCTACCCATTGAGGAACCCCTTGTGGCCGAAGGAGAAGGACAATGCTCCACTCAAGTGGAGCCATCACCAACCCAAGGCCCACACGCTTCCGAAGAACAACATGAAGGCCCTCATCCTCAAGAACAAGACCAAGGGCAAGATCATGCTCAAGACGGTGTTGACACACCAAGTGATGCCCAAGGTCAAGTTCTCTCCTCCGAGCAAGTTCAAGAACAAGAACAAGCTCAAGACGACGCTCAAGATGATCAAGTGACCACTTCTCGTCTCACCCCCGAGGAGGAATTGGAGCGTCGTGCCGCCAAGGTTGCTTCCAAGCTCTCCACCAAGGATCATCTCATGACGAATGTGCTTGGAAGCTTAAGAAAGGGGGTAAGCACTCGTAGACAATTAGCAAACTATTGTGAGCATCACGCGTTTGTCTCTTGTGTCGAACCCCACAAGGTCTATGAGGCGCTCGAAGATCCGGATTGGCTCAATGCCATGCATGAAGAACTCAACAACTTCGAGCGCAACAAAGTGTGGAGATTGGTGCCAAGACCGACGGGGAACCACAATGTCATTGGAACCAAGTGGATATTTAAGAACAAGCAAGATGCCCATGGGATTATCATTCGCAACAAGGCTCGTTTGGTAGCACAAGGCTACTCCCAAGTCGAGGGTATCGACTACGGTGAAACCTTTGCTCCCGTTGCTCGTCTTGAATCCATTCGCATGTTGATTGCATATGCTTCTCATCATAACTTTAAGTTACAACAAATGGATGTGAAGAGTGCTTTTCTTAATGGTCCTATTAATGAATTGGTTTATGTCAAGCAACCCCCCGGGTTCGAGGATCCCTACTTTCCCGATCATGTGTATCAACTCGATAAGGCACTCTATGGCCTTAAACAAGCCCCACGTGCGTGGTATGACCACCTTACCGAGTTGTTACAAGACCGTGGTTTTGAAGTTGGGCTAATCGACCCCACTCTTTTTACTAAGAAGGTCAAAGGGGAGTTGTTTGTGTGCCAATTATATGTTGATGATATTATCTTTGGTTCCCCTAACAAAGCTTTCAATGAGGAATTTGCCGCTCTCATGACCTCAAAGTTCGAGATGTCTTCGATGGGAGAGTTGAAGTTCTTTCTAGGGTTCGAAGTGAAGCAAAGAAGAGAAGGAACCTTCATCAACCAAGCCAAATACACTCAAGACATGCTCAAGAGATTCAAGCTAAGTGACGTCAAGCCGGCTTCCACTCCAATGCCCACCAAGTGCCAACTTGACATAGATCCCAATGGTAAAGCGGTGGATCAAAAGGTATATCGCTCCATGATTGGATCCTTGCTTTACCTTTGTGCATCTAGACCGGATATCATGTTGAGTGTGGGAATTTGTGCATGGTTTCAAGCCGCACCTAAGGAAAGTCACTATGTGGCGGTCAAACGAATCTTTCGATATTTGGCTCATACCCCAAACTTTGGCTTATGGTACCCAAGAGGAGCAAACTTCAAGCTTGTAGGGTATTCGGATTCCGATTGGGCGGGAGACAAAGTGGATAGGAAGTCCACTTCCGGAGGGTGCCAATTCCTTGGTTGCTCTTTGGTAAGTTGGTCTTCCAAAAAGCAAAGTTGTGTGTCTCTCTCGTCCACCGAAGCGGAGTATGTAGCGGCCGGTAGTTGTTGTGCACAACTCCTATGGATGAGGCAAACTTTAAAGGATTACGGTGTCATTTGTGACAAAGTGCCTCTTTGGTGTGACAATGAAAGTGCCATCAAGATCTCTCTCAACCCGGTGCAACACTTCAAGACGAAGCATATTGAGATTCTGTATCACTTCATCCGGGATCACATTAGGCGAGGAGAGATCGAGCTCAACTATGTCAACACTCATGATAACCTTGCAGATATTTTCACGAAGCCCTTGGATGAAGCAAGATTTCGCGAGTTAAGGCATGAGCTAAATATCATTGATTCGAGCAATGTGACTTGAACCCTTGCACACCCCACCACACTCAACTTGTTGTCTAGTTTAGATGTAGGCATGGACATAGGGGGGTGTTGTTCTCTCAATGAACTCTCCCTCCCCCCATTATGCACAAATTGATCAAGTCTTTCACATTAGCCATTGTTGATGGTACTTGTGCTTCAAAGACGAGTTTTGGTCATGGGCCCAAGGTTAAAATCTTCACGGCGCCATACCTCTTGACTCAAACATAGGTGGCCTCGGCCACCGCCCTCTCTTGAAGAGGTGTGTCTTGGCCTTTTGCTGGTGTGTTCTCTCTTCTTCTTGCCTTCTTTTTGTTTTTCTTTCGAGCTAAGCCGTGTTGTTTAGTTGCCGTGGCGTGCTGGGCGGTACTACCACTGGTGGAGCGCGGTACTACCGCTTATAAGCGGTACTACCGCCCCCCAGCGCGGTACTACCGCTGAGGGACGGGACCGGGGGGTTATATCAGGGCAGGGGGAGGTTTCTTCTCCCCCATACCCATTCGCTTCGCCCCCCTCGTTCCTCTTCCTCTTTCCAGCCTCGCATCGCCGCGGGAGGACTCCGGTGGATCTTCGTCTCCGGGGCGTCCCTCTCCATTTCCTTCGGTGGAGTCGATCCCCACCTCGTTCTCTTGCCATGGATGCCGCTATTGCCCCCGTTCCTTCTCTCCTTTTGTCTCGTTTTTATATTTTGCATCTTAGGGGCAATGGTGGTTGCATCTCTAGATTTTTGGCTAAATCTAGGCTTGAGTAGGTTGGAGAAGGCAACTAGACTATCTAGATTAGAGTTTGGTAGGAATATTTTTGAATTTGGCAGGCCGGTAGTGCCGGATCTGACCACGGTAGTAGGGAACTGTTGTTTCCCCGCCTCGAACGGTACTACCGCTCTCTTTGGAGCGGTACTGCCGCTTGGGCAGTACTGCCGCATGCATGGCGCGGTACTACCGCTGCCTGCCAAGTTCCATCATGTTCCTGCCATACCTTGATCCTTTTGTTGTGTTTGTTGGCTTATGCTCGTTCTTTCTGGTTGTTTTGTGTTTTCTTGTGTTTGGTTCCAGGTGATGATCATCCTGAGCAGCAGGTCCGCCATGTCAACCCCGGGCATGCAACGTCAACGCGCTACCTCACCTCTGAGCCAACAGGTGGTTCCTCTAGCACTCAACCGCCACTAGCAGGCGCATCCGCAAGTGCACCTCCACCACCTCAGCAGTCGAAGAGATCCGCCAACAAGCCAAAGGGAAAGACTGTGACTGAGATGACTGCCAAGGAGTTTTGGGAAAAGTGTCGCTGCAACCCCTATGAGGCGGACCAAGATCCCACTTTGGTCAACCGCCCGTTCTGGAACCGCTTTCAGTTTGCCATCTATTTTGATGTGATCAAGGCCAGGAAGAATCTCTATGTTGATGTTCGCTCCATCGACACTGATGCCATGGAGAAGGACCCTGAGTACTTTGGCGAAGCCCTTCAGATGTGTAATCAGCTGAACATTCTCAGGATCATGCAGTTCAACAAGGATTTCAATGCAGACTTGGTGGCCCAATCTTTGCTACCGTTCATCTTGGAACTGATGCCGACCGGACTCTGACTTGGATGACCAATGGCAAGTTGCTTTCCGTCAAGTGGAAGGCCTTCATGGAGTTACTTGATGTGGAAGATAACGGGCTTGAGACTCCAGTAGGCTTCTGCCCTCACCGCAATGCTACATCCACTCACAAGCAAGCCCTTTGGCCCTACTGCACTGTGAAGGTTCACCCAGTGACCAAGAAGGAAATCTATGAGCTGTCTACGTATCTATATGTTCTTCATCGTGTCTTCCGTGAGATTCTCTTCCCTCGCATCGGGAATCTGGATCAGGTCCACTCCTATCTCGTGGACATGCTTCTTTTCTGCCAGCATGAGAAGGAAGCAAATACTGGAGAGAGCCTAGACATTTCTCATGTTATGTGGTCTGAACTTCTCTCTGCCATTTCTGAGCGCAAGTGCCCGATATATGGTCCATTCATCATGAGGCTCATTGAGAAGGCCTAGGGTCGTGTCTATCCCAGAGTGTTGCTGGAAACTGGAGACTTGGTTTCTCATGAGATCAAGCGTCTGAAGAAGAAGGACAATTGGGGCACCCCAGCGCCTAAACCCGGGGGTCCATCTACTGCTGCTGCTGCCATGGAAGCTGAGGGTAAGGCTGCAACTGATGATCACGAGGAGGACTTTGGAACCGCTAGTGCAGAACCTTCTTGGGCAAAGAAGCTCAAACGCAAGATGAAGAAGCTTTTCTGCATGGAGTCTCATGGTCAGTACATGACTCATGTGGCTGAGAAGCAGGCTAGGGTGCGCCACAAGGAGCTCATGCGTCACCTGGGTGCGACCGTTGTCAGCGGTTCTGAGGGATAGATCACTGAAGAGGAAGAATGGATTCACCAGCATTGCCCTTGGACTGATTCAGACGTCGAGCAGTTTCCGACCAACGACGGAGATGCAGATAATCACGCTGAGATGTGATGTTCGAGATCCTCAACTGGCCATCACCTGGAGCCGTAGCAACGCTCTTTGCCCTTTTGGTGTCTCGATGCCAAAGTGGGAGAGAGTTAGGGATTTGGGTTGTTGCTGTGTTGCGAGTGTGTCTTTGTGTCTTGTGTTTTCTCGTGTGTTCTCTAGTTGTTGTTTGGTTTGGTTTGGTTTGGTGCCAGTGAGACCTAAGTTCTAGTCATATGGTGTGAGACATATGCTCCCTATCGCTACCTTATTACTTATGTCTATTCAGTACCTGTAGTATCTTATGAGTTGCATGCTTATCCTGTGTTTTACCCTTCTCTCTTATATCATGTGCTTAGAATTGTTGGACTATAAAATATAGGGGGAGTGTTGATCCGGATGTGTGTGTCTTGCATTCCAAAGGCTCCACTAACTAGGTGCACACATTCAGGGGGAGCCCGTCTATATTTTGTAGTTCTAAGTATCCTTACTTTTATATCTTTTCTTTGTGCAAATCCCTAGTTGTCATCAATCCACCAAAAAGGGGGAGATTGTCGAGGCATCGCTCTCTCGATGTGGTTTTGGTGATTGATGACAATGTGTTTGCGGACTAATCGTGTGCTTTGAGCGTTTTAGAGATTCATCCTTGGCAGGAGACGATTTCTTCCCCTCAGAGTGTCGTTCAAGACGGTGTAGCTCTTTCATTTCTCTTTCGGTGGTCTAGTTGCGTAGAGGGCACCGTACTATCAAGAGGGGGTCCGCTGTGGTATTGCTTGGGTGGAATCAACACGTATACTTCCGCTTCTCACCCTCAGAGCTCTTCCGCTTCATGGAGAGATCTTTTCTCTCTTGTGTGTCTTGTCTGGGTCCCCGCGGTAGTACCGTGCTACCTAGCGGTAGTACCGCTGAGGGGTCACAAGCGGCAGTACCGCTTCGCAGCGGTAGTACCGCCGGTGACTCCGCAGCTGTACTACCGCTGGCCTGCCTGGCTCCTCCTCGACTTCCGCTTCAATGGAGATATCTTTTCTCTCTTGTGCGTCTTGTATGGGTCCCAGCGATAGTACCGTGCTACCCAGCACTAGTACCACTCAGGGGTCACAAGCGGCAGTACCGCTCCGCAGCGGTAGTACCGCCGGTGACTCCGCAGCTGTACTACCACTGGCCTGCTTGGCCCCTACCGCCTCGACTCGAGGGCTCTTTTTCTCGTGTCGGGATTTGCGGCACTAGTTGCGGTAGTAGAGGTGGTAGTACCGCTTCTCAGCGGTAGTACCGCCCTTACCATCGCGATAGTACCGCTCTGGGTCCAGGTCCCCGCTTCTCTCCTCTGCGCGGCAGTACCGCTAGTTGGTACGGCAGTACCGCTGGCTCAGCGGTAGTACCGCCCCCCAAGCGGTACTACTGCCCTCTGTGGGGCTGTTTAGTGGGGCAACGGTTGGATTATTGCCCCCACTATAAAAGGGGGTCCCCTTCTTCCCCGTTGACCTACCTCTTCCCTCTCAAGCTCCATTAATGCTCCAAGCTCCATTTTCGCCCGATCTATCTCTCTAGCCAATCAAACTTGTTGATTTGCTCGGGAGTGGTTGAGAAGGCCCCGATCTACACTTCCACCAAGAGATTTTCGATTCCCCCACCTATCCCTAGCGGATCTTGTTACTCTTGGGTGTTTGAGCACCCTAGACGGTTGAGGTCACCACGGAGCCATAGTCCATTGTGGTGAAGCTTCGTGGTATTGTTGGGAGCCTCCGATTAAGTTGTGGAGATTGCCCCAACCTTGTTTGTAAAGGTCTGGTCGCCACCTTCAAGGGCACCAATAGTGGAATCACGACATCTCGCATTGTGTGAGGGCGTGAGGAGAATACGGTGGCCCTAGTGGCTTCTTGGGGAGCATTGTGCCTCCACACTGCTCTAACGGAGACGTACTTCCCCTCAAAAGGAAGGAACTTCGGTAACACATCCTCGTCTTCACCGGATCCACTCTTGGTTATTTCTTACCTTTACTTGTGCAAGCTCTTTAGTGTTACTTCTCTTGCTTGCTTGTTTGTTTGTTGTTATTGCATCATATAGGTTGCTCACCTAGTTGCACATCTAGACAACCTACTTTGATGCAAATTTTAATTTGGTAAAGAAAAGTTAAAAATTGTTAGTTGCCTATTCACCCCCCCCCCTCTAGTCAACCATATCGATCCTTTCACAAGGAAACAATGTAACGAAAACAGAATCTGTCAAAAATAGAACAGTCTATAGTAATTTGAATAATGACTATACTTCTGTAACTCTAAAAGTTCTGAAAATTTAGGACAATGTGGAAAATTGTGCATCAATCATGTGTAAAACAACCAGTTCAAAAACACTTTCCAGTGAATTTAAGGGCCAGTTCTTTTGTAGCTTCTAGCAGCTTATTGTCAAAATAAGCTAGAAGCTCAAAAGAACTCATTTTGGAGAAGCTATCTTAGCTTATTTCCACCCCCCCCCTCCTTCATAATGGAAAAAGCTAGGGGAGGATAGCTTCCCGCAGCTTCTCATTTAAAAACGAAAGGGTATAGCTTGTTGCCATTATTGTTTGCACGTTTTACAGGAAAAATGCCACCGCCCCGATCCCCCCCCCCCCGAGGAAAATGATTCACTCGTCCTCTTGCTCGCTCGTCTTGCACAGGAGAGGCGCTCACAACGACAGAGAAGCTAGGGTTCCTCCCTAGGCCAGCAGCCGCCGTCGGCCGCCGTCGATCCCATTCCTCCCTCCGCCGCCGCCATGATGGACGGTGGGTTGGCCACCCACCGCTGTTGCACCTCCCTCTCGCGCCTCACTAGGCAACCCGTCTTCCCCATCTGCTTCCAGCCTTTATGATTGCTCCGGCCGACACCCCACTCTGGCAGCCTCTGCCGCCAAGACATGGACGAAGAGTAGCAACTCCAGCGCCCTATTCTACCACTCAATCCGCAACATCCTTCATGCAGGAGCAGCAACTCGTCGGAGCAGAGGCTCCTCTGCCTTTTCTCCCCACAAATTTTTGCTTTTCCCCTTTAGATTAGATGTACTCCCGGATGTGCTGCTGCTAGATGTTGATGTGTGATGCTAGATGAAGCTGATTAGGTGTTAGTAGCCCTCATGTGGTCAATTTGATAAACAAATTTCAGTTTGGGATGTACTACTATATTTTGTTTTTCCTCTAGATTAGATTACCTCTGAACTGCTAGATGACGTTGATGCACTGGTAGGTGAGTATTATTTGTATTTGACAGTAGGGCTGTTTCAATAAATACGAATAAATTCTCTATTTCAAAGAATATCGATTAATGAGGCAACATTACACTTCAAGGGCATTATAGACTTTTCACTAGCTATACCACAGATAAGCTGCATTGAAAAGAACTCGCTAGCTTATTATCCGGGGCTTATTTCCACAGGAGCTTATTTGGGGCTTATTTTCCACAGGAGCTTATTTCCACATCATAGCTCAAAAGAACTGGCCCTAAACAATTCTGCTACTAGGCGCAAAAGTTTTTGTTTTTTCACAGAATCAAATCAACTATCATGCAAATCATCCCAAAGGCTTTACTTGGCACAAACAGTAATTTAAACACAAAAACACAACCATAACAGTAGCATAATTGTGTGCACACACGAAAAACAAAAAAGGATAAATATTGGGTTGTCTCCCAACAAGCTCTTTCTTTATATCCATTAAGATGGGCTTGAGATCTTACTGATGCTCACATGAAAGATAATAATTGAAACACAAATTAGAGCATTATGTAGCAAGTGAAAAACACATTTAAGTCTAACATACTTCTTATGCATATGCATTTTATAAGCAAATAAATTATCAAGACAACAAATATCTAGCATATGCAAGGGAGAAGAATAAAACATTGACGATCTCAACATAATGAGAGGTAATTTTGTAACATGGGAATTTCTTCAACCATATTTCCCTCTCTCGTAATAATTACATGTAGGATCATATTCAAATTCAACAATGTAGCTATCATAAACAATATTCTCTTTATGATCCACATGCATATTTTTTTATAATCTTCCAAGATAATGGGATTAACCTTAACTAAAGTCATGACCTCTTCAAACCCACTTTTATCGATAATTTCATGACATTGAATACTCTCCAAATATGTGGGATTCTTTTTTCCTAAAGTTGACACTCTTCCAAACCCACTTTCAATATTATTGAAAACATTATTATCAATTTCATATTCATCATGAGGCTTAAATAAATTTTCAAGATCATAAGAAGCATCACCCTAATTATGATCATTACAATGAGTAGTGGACATAACAAAATCATCATCCCCAAGCTTGGGGTTTTGCATATCATTAACACAATTACCATTAATAAAATTTATAATAACATCATTGCAATCATGTTTTCCATTCAAGGCACTATCGTGAATCACTTTATAAATTCTTCTTTTAACACTTCATCACAATTTTTAGATTCACGAATTTTAAGCAAAATTTCATAATGATAATCTAGTGCACTCAACTCCCTAGAAATTGGTTCATCGCGATTGGATCTTTTAAAAATATTAGCAAGAGGAAGAGGATCCATCTTATTTTTCTTATTTCTTTTCTGTTCTTTTGAGTGTTGTCATGAAGACAATAAAAGCACGCAAGCAAACGAACAAAAGGCAAACGATTTTTTTGTGTTTTTTTGTAAGAACATTTTAGAAGTGGGGGAGATGAAAACAAGAGGAAAATGACAAATAATGTAAATGCAAGGAGATGAAATTTTATGTGATGGTACTTGATAGATTTTGGTGATGTCTCCCCAACAACGGTGCTAGAAATTTTTCCTGCTATCTGTGAGCTGCGTTGGGATTTCCCCGAAGAGGAGACGATGATGCAATACAGTAGAGATAAGTATTTCCCTCAATTAAAAACCAAGGTTATCAATCCAGTAGGAGAACATCGCAACACCTCGTTAGCAGTACATACACACAAGATAACAAATACTTGCACCCAACACAAACAAGGGGTTGTCAATCCCTTGGCGGTTAATTGCAAGGATCAAATCTCGTAGTGATGGATAGATAAATAAAACACAAAATAAATTAGAGTAAATAAAATTACAACAATGTATAACAAATACTTGCACCCAACACAAACAAGGGGTTGTCAATCCCTTGGCGGTTAATTGCAAGGATCAAATCTCGTAGTGATGGATAGATAAATAAAACACAAAATAAATTAACAACAACAACAACAAAGCCTTTAGTACCAAACAAGTTGGGGTAGGATAGAGGTGAAACCCATAAGATCTCGCAACCAACTCATGGCTCTGGCACATGGATAGCAAGCTTCCACGCACCCCTGTCCATAGCTAGCTCTTTGTCGATACTCCAATCCTTCAGGAAACACAAAATAAATTAGAGTAAATAAAATTACAACAATGTATTTTTGTATTTTAATATATGATAAAGATAAGACCCATGGACCATAGTTTTCACTAGAGGCTTCTCTCTTGAACATAGCATACGTGGGTAAACAAATTACTGTTGGGCAATTGATAGAAAAGCGAATAATTATGACGATATACAAGGCAATGATCATGTATATAGGCATCACGTCTGAGATAAGTAGACTTACTCCTGCCTGCATCTACTACTATTACTCCATACATCAATCGCTATCCGGCATGCATATAGAATATTAAGTTCATAAAGAATGGAGTAACGCCTTAAGCAAGACGACATGATGTAGACAAAGTAAACTCAATAAATATGAATAAAACCTATCATTTTATCCTTAATTGCAACGATACAAATATGTGGCATGTCCCCTTCTATCACTGGGATTAAGCACCGCAAGATCGAACCCAACACAAAGCACCTCTCCCATTGCAAGACAAATCAATCTAGTTGGCCAAACCAAATCAATAGATCAGAGAGAAATACAAAGCTATCATAATCATGCATAAAAGAGTTTAAAGAAGACTCAAATAACATTCATAGATAATCTGATCATAAACCCACAATTCATTGGATCCCAACAAACACACCACAAAAAATGATCACATCAAATAGATGTCCAAGAACATCGAGGAGAATATTGTATTGAAGATCAAAGAGAGAGAAGAAGCCATCTAGTTATGATGTAGAGGCCCTCCGTGATCGATTCCCCTCCGACAGAGTACCAGAAAAGGCCTCCAGATGGGATCTCACAAGAACAAAAGCTTACGGCGGCGAAAAAAGTATTTTGGGTGGCTCTTTGTTGGTTTCCCGATTTTAGAGAATCTACAGAGCTGAAATTAGGTCAAACGGAGGAACGAGGGGCCCATGAGGTCCCGGGCGCCCATGTGGCTCATGGCCCACTCCTTTGCCTTCTAGTCTCTTCCCGAAGCTTCTAGTGTCTCTTATGTCTAGAAAAAAATCGTCAAAAAGTTTCGTGGCATTTGGACTTCGTTTGGTACTGATTTCCTGAAAAACCAAAAACAGGCAAAAAACAACATCTGGCACTTGGCGCTAAGTTAATAGGTTAGTCCAAAAATATATATATAATTTCATAATAAACATCTAAGATTGATACTATAATATCGTGGAACAATCAAAAATTATAGATACGTTGGAGACGTATCAACCAACAACAACGCCTCAACATGACAAGATGTCGGGCCACAACAATTCATTGTAAGCTGCTAACTCGTAGCACACTAGGCCGACGGTCAGCGTGCCCTGATGGAAACACCCAGCTAGTCCCCCCACCACCACCCCGAGCACATGGGTGAGTCCACTTGGACAAACTCGTCGTAGGGGTGGGGATGACCGACACGGGAGGTGGCAGCAACATCCAAAGAGCGGTAGGCGCTATTCCTCACGCAAGGACAGCAACGACCAGTCATCGGTGGCTCGGATCCAAGCACTCGCGCAGTCTTAGCATGGGTACAACCCTCCAGATGAGCTGCGTCTAGGGTGCACCTCGTTGAAGGAGGTGATGAGTCCAATTTTGCATCATATTTTACTTCTTGTTTTGCGTTGCAGTTATAGGATTTGGGGGATTTTATTGTGTTCGTACATCCTCTTTGGTTGATTCTATCAGGATCCTAATGAAGGAGAAGATTTGAGGCATTAAAGAAGAGAACCTCATTATGTGGTTAAAACCGCACTAATCAGTGTGATAATAACCTACCAAACGAAGCAACAATGAAGTGGTAGGAAAAGTTGCAGCAATGGAGCTTTCGGAGGCAATACGGTGTCTAGTACGAGCGCGCCTGATGTACCAGCTCACAGACCACGAGGCGCCCCCATCCCCTGACCGACTACTTCAACCCCGTGCCGTCGGATCGCGGATAGGAGACACAAATAGATCAGAATACGCACCAAAACAAATAACCCTAGCCTTCGAAGGGGCAATCTGCATAACTACTCTGCCATGCCATCAACCTGGTCGTGGAGACTCCAATAGCAACAATCGTCATCATCATCACCCCTCTATTAATCTCTTTGAAGTACCAAAACCCTAGGTGGATTCTTACGTGTTTTACATTGATCATGTATTCATCCATGATTGCCATGATTATGCCTATGATGCTTGTTGTATCTATGTCTGCGTAACTCCCCTAATTCTCGGGGATATGAAGGAACCCTAGTATGTTTAGGTGATGAACGATGATAGGATACGAAATCCTCTTTTGTATGTTTATGTTAATGTTCTTCCAATGTTGTGTAAGGTCGACCACTCAACATTTTCCTTTATGGATGGAAGGATATTACTATCATTGCAAGATGGTGGCTTGAGGAGGTACTGTAGTGACAGAAGCTAGCTCCCTCCTCCCTTGATCTCTTGATAGGTGATTATGGAAAACCTCTTTTAGCTACATCCACGGAGAGACCCTTAATCACTATTGTCGTAACCTAAATGTAGGGAGGAACAGTGGTGGCGTATGTGATATGTAGGGTTGCTACATGTATGCATGTATATGTACTTGGCTCCACCCACTCATAGAAACATGTGAAGTGGGTTGGTGATCTGAACCTAGAATTACCCAAAAAGTCACATGCCTGCTTTATAGATAAAGCATCGACCATCATACAACTCGACACCACAACACACACACTCAAGGCAAGATACAAGTGTGTTTATGAACATCTACACTACCCCATAATTCATGGAGGAAGGAACTATCACCATGGTTGCCCTGTAAGTATTTGTCCGACAAATTTGGACATTTATTGAGTTTTACTAATCAATGGAAGGGATTGGATTGTTGTTAGGGTTTCTAAATCTATCAGGTGTGCTAAATTTTGTTGGGGTTTTCTTGTACTTGTAGATTTGAATTGGCAGTTTCCTTATCTGTCGGTCGGGCGTGGATTTGATACATTGAGCACATTTGCAAGGGAATTGACCGGTTTGTAGTGCAAAAAGTATTTTTCATTGTTGCTGGCTAGCTTCGTGTTCAATCCCACATACCAAGAACTAATGGAGCACCTTGAGGCCAAAGTGAAAGATGAGGGCATGAGATCTCACCTTCTGATTGATCATTTGTTACCTGCCATAGCCGTCAAGGAAGGCATATGTTGCGCCCATCCTGAGAAATTTTCAGGTGAGACACTCATCGACATTCCTTCCTTCCTAGCTAGCTAGCCATGAACAAAGATACTATTTGAACCGTACGCTAGCAATATTTGTTGGACTGTGTACTTATACTAACATAGGTTTGGTTAGGATATGGAATATGTCATATTCCGATTCGTTGCGGCCAAGATAACGCTGAAAGCTCACATCTCACAGACACACGCAACAATACTTAAACTAACTATCAATTATTGTGTCTGATCATCGCTTGAGCAGGCGTGATAGTGGATGACATGAGCAAGCATTTATTCTCCTGTCCTTCCAAGGCGTGCAAGAGTAGAATGAGAAAACGTCACAAGATAGATGGTGTGACCACGTAGCACAAGACCGGCAATAGACTGGCATTGAAGGCCAACAACCTGACTGGTAAGAATAAGGTACTGGTGATCTACGCCAAGTCTGGTGGCGAGCAGGACAAGACCAAATGAGTGACACACAAGTGCCACCTCGGTAACGTCGAGGCAAAGGAGAGGGTTGGTCGTCTGCAAGAATTTCTACCAGATGGCGGAGCCCAAGAAAAGAAAGGTGTCAAGGAGGGAGCATTAGTCTTTTTTTTGCGGGTAAGGGAGCATTAGTCTTACATGTAAGACTATGCTACCTTTACACCATACCTGGCCATGGGAAGCCCGGCCCGGCCAGCCCGACCCGACCCGGCCCGAAAAAACCCAACCCAGCCCGACGCTGCTCCCGGGCCGGGCTCAGGCCTAGATTTTGAGCCCGATGGTCGGGCCAGGCTGGGCCTGGGCCCGTCGTTTTTGCACTTTCCTGAAGGTCGGGCCAGGCCAGCCTGAAGCCCAACGGGTTTTTACGTGTTCGGGCCGGGCTCGGGCCCAGAAAACAGGCCCGATGGCCGGGCCGGGCCGGGCCCGGGCCTGGCTTTTTTGCGTCAGGCTTGGCTAGGCCCGGCCCGAAGCCCGGCCCGGCCCGAGGTATGGCCAGGTATACTTTATACTAAATATCCATTTTGTCGCTCTACACAACAAATCTACCCCGTGTATTCAAAATCAGAGCGACATCCTTACTTGGAATAACACTTTACAAATGACATGTGTCCGGGCTCTGGCTGTCCCATAGCCAAAGCAACAACGTAGCACTTAGGCCTTGTTTGGTTCGGCTCTGGATTTTTAAAAGCAGCTGTGAAAAAACAGTTATGAAGAATCTAATGTGAAAAAGATGTAGGTCATTTGGCAAACCAGCTGATACAACTTTTTCAGATTTTGGCCCGCAGCGGAATCAGATTTTGAAAAGCACGTACTGGGCTGCTTCCGCTTTTGGTTCAAATTTTGGCAACAAATTTCTAGAATCGGATTCTGGTGGGTTTGCCCTTTGGTTCAGATTCTGCTGCGCGCACGGCAGCAGAATCCGTTGATAAAAGCTGAACCAAACAGGGCCTTAGAACACACCTCCAATAGATCGCGAGTCGACACCTGAGTTCCCCACTCATGACAAGCTCCGAAGGCATTCCTCCGAAGACCGAATGAAACTACATCAGCCCACTGTACCACTCATATTAGGTTACATCAAAACCCATCTTATATACCTACGTGTCCCTTAGAATAACTTTAATATAGAATTTCGTATAGTTACTATCACTTCTTGGCCACATTTGTCTTTTTTTACGCCACGGGCGCAACATGTCATTATGTGTATCTTTTTCATGGCTCTCAATACTAGAGACGGCACAACGTGGCCATCATTGCTTGGCTAGTGCATGAAACTTAACAATAACCTATAGGGCTTCAAAACAAGATCTCACAATCACGTACACATGAATCTTTTTTCAGTTAATAACCTATGTGAAGATATTGACTACTGGATTAACACCATCTGCTAGAGATGTTTTTAAGTAACCAAAAACCAAATAATAAGAAAATATTGTAGTTTTGCAAAACAATACACCATGAACAGTTGAACAACTAGTCACCTCTCCAGCGAAAGGCCTATCATGAAGGCCAACCCAACATTGTTCTTTAATTCTGTTCCAACCCACCACCCATCCCGCAATAACCTAGAAACACCTCGAAAATTTTCTATCATATCAAACTTACACATGTTTAAATCATAGTCATCTTGTGATTTCCTTACTACATAAGCCCCTAGACAACCAAAATTCTCAAGAAATGTTTGGATGCAATGCAGGTAGTTGCAACAATACATGCCAGTGACTACTGAAAATGCCTGCAATTTAACTGATTCTATCGAAGATTTTTAGTACCCAACATATGGTGCTCAACACAAACCGCCCTTTGCTCAGTCCTCCTTCTGCCCAACATTAAACTTCGCAATGAAGAAACCCATCGTATCCAGTGATGATGATGGATCAAACCTCTGGACAAGTTGTGCTTCATCCTCCGTCAACCACTGCCTGCAAGAGCGTTTGATTTTTAGAGTTGTCCAGGCAACTTTTACTGGAACACATGCAAAATAAAAGTCTCATGGATAAAGGGTAGGTACATGACTATTTTACACATAGTAATACAAACCATTTTATATACTGAAGCAAGATTAAACATATATTGATTCAGCCAAGTGTCGCCTGCTAGTTGTTATATGTCTGAACAGCTGAAAATGCTAATAAATAAAATGCCATAGACCAAAAGATCTTCCAACGATGTAAAATGCTTCTAGTACTACAGAGCAGCACGCTGCAAGAAGGGCCAGAATTATTAAAACAAACCTTGTCCAGCAGTTTGATTAACAAACCAGCTTATTTGGCCCAATACAGTCTTATGCACAAGGACGGCTTATCAAACTAATGTAGATTGCTGATGCCTATGCATATGAAATGCCTCATGTTATTCTTGTTAGAGTTATAATATAAGTCATGTACCCCTTTTGTATTTATCCCGTTGTATGAGGGGTTTCCTGCATATGTTCCACACCTGTACATGTATATATATATATATCGGCCTATGGCCTCATGGGAATACAAGTTGCTTATTGCTAACATGGTATTAGAGCTAGGTCAATTTTTTGCACGCCGCAACTCGTGCTGATTGATCCGCCTCGCGACGCCACCGTCCTCTGTGGCCGTCGCTCTGTTCTCCGTCGCCGCCGTGTGGATCGCCAGGCTGGGCCGCTGCCTTCGCTCCCGCCCGTGCGATTCCCTCTCCTCCTGATCGCGTCCACACCGTGCTCCCTGATCCGGATCAAGCCGCCAGCCGTTCCCCTCGCTGGATTCTACCGCCGTGATTTCCCTGGTTCTGATCCAGTCGCCGACGTTATCTCCAGCGGACGGCCGCTAAAGCCAGTGCCCTCCCGCCCAAGCTACTCCGTTCTATCCATCGCGCGCCACAGCCGCCGCTAGCCCCGTCCGATCCAGCAGCCGGCCAAGTAAATTCACGTATACGTCATCTACGTCTACGTGTTTGTTGCTTGAGAATCCATCAGGTTTGGTCTAGCTAGCTTTGCACTTCGCGTGCACAACATCGCTAGCCCCGCGCGCTACAGCCGTCGTTCGCCAAGCCCCGCTCGCCAGCCCCGCGCACTTCGCCAAGTCTAGTCGGTTCTAAAAAAAATGTCTGCTGCATCGGGCTATGTTGCTGTCCCTCGCTGTCCGGTGATCTTTGATGGTTCTAACTACACCGAGTTTACTGGCTTCATGCGCATTCACATGCGTGGCATCCGTCTTTGGGGTGTTCTTTCTGGCGAGGTCTGCTGTCCGCCACGTCCAGTTCCTCCGGTGGCCCCTACTCCGCCAACTCCATCGGTTCTTCCTACGGATGCTAATCAGGCCGCCAAGGATGCGGCTAAGGTTGCTGATGAGGCTGCTGATCGTGCTTATGATGAGAGGGTTTTGGCTTATGAGGAGGCTCTTCAGACATATCATGGTGCTCTGTCTGTTTACACCCAGTGGCTTGATGATGATGCTCGTGCTGCAGCTGTTCTCACTGCTAGTGTTCTGCCTCAGTTTGCTTCTGAATTTCTGGGTCTTTCTACTGTCTTTGAGATGTGGACCCGTCTTCGTGAGCGCTATCAGCCCTCTGGTGATGCCTTATACCTCTCTGTGATCCGTCAGGAGCATGCTCTTCAGCAGGGTGACTCTACTGTTGATGACTTCTATGCACAGAGTTCTGCTATCTGGCGCCAGCTTGATTCTCTCCGTAGTGCTGGGTGTCGTACCTGCCCCTGTTGCCAGGCTGTCCAGGCCAATTTGGAGTTTCATCGCGTCTATGAGTTCTTGTCTCGGCTCCGTAAGGAGTTTGAGCCCCGGCGTGCTCAGTTGTTTGCTCGTGGCCGTATTTCTCTCATGGAGGCGCTTTCTGAGATTCGTGCTGAGGAGACTCGCTTACGTGGTGCTGGTTTGCTGGAGGTTCCCTCTGTGCTTGCTACTCGTGCTCCTACGCCACCTGCTCCACCGACCCCTTCTCGCTCGAGTGCTCCGCCGCTCTTGCCCACTCCTTCTGGAGGTTCAGGTCGCCCCCGTCCACATTGCGCCTATTGCAACAATGATGGTCATCTTGAGTCTCAGTGCTACACGAAGAAGAAACACCTGCGCAAGGCTCGATCATCATCTTCAGGGACTTCGTCATCTACCTCGACAGCTTCAGCCATTGCTTTGACTGAGCAGGATATTCTGAGACTTAAGCGTCTGCTCGCGGCTTCAGGTTCTTCCTCGACGGGTACTGCTGGTTCTGTGACTGATGCTTCCCGCACTGAGCAATCACCCTCTACACAGTCAGGTACATCCCCATGGGTTCTGGACTCTGGAGCTTCTTTTCATATGTCTTCTCATTCTTCCACTTTGTCCTCTCTTCGATCACTGGATTCTCCTATTCATGTCTTCACTGCTGATGGTACTCCACTTTCTGTTGCTAGTAGAGGCAATCTTACTACTCCTTCTTATTCTGTTCCTGATGTTGCTCATGTTCCTCGACTTACCATGAATTTGTTTTCTGCTGGTCAACTTACGGATTCTGGTTGTCGCGTCATCCTTGACGTTGACTCTTGTTCTGTCCAGGACCGTCACACGCACACTCTGGTTGGGGCTGGCCCTCGCCGCCGTGATTCTCAGGGTCTTTGGGAGTTGGACTGGCTTCATGTTCCTTCTGCTGCCACCACCATCGCCAGTTCTTCCGCTTCTGTTGCCTCCGTCACTGGTTCCTTCCAGCAGTGGCATCATCGACTTGGTCATCTGTGTGGTTCTCGGTTGTCTTCTTTAGTTCGTCGAGGCCTTCTGGGGTCTGTCTCAGGAGATGTCTCTTTAGAGTGTCAGGGTTGTCGTCTTGGCAAGCAGATTCAGTTACCATATTCACATAGTGAGTCAGTGTCTAAGCGTCCTTTCGATTTAGTCCATTCTGATGTATGGGGTCCGGCCCCTTTCGCTTCGAAAGGTGGTCATAAATACTATATTATTTTCATAGATGATTTCTCTCGTTACACATGGCTTTATTTCATGACTTCTCGTTCTGAGGTGTTGTCTATTTATAAGCGTTTTGCTGCCATGGTTCATACTCAGTTCTCTTCACCCATTCGTGTTTTTCGTGCTGACTCCGCTGGCGAGTATATCTCTAAGATGTTGCGTGGTGTTCTTGCTGAGCACGGGACTCTCTCTCAATTCTCTTGTCCTGGTGCTCATGCTCAGAATGGTGTGGCTGAGCGAAAGCATCGACATCTTCTTGAGACGGCTCGTGCATTGATGATTGCTGCCTCTCTCCCGCCTCATTTTTGGGCTGAGGCCGTCTCCACATCCACCTATCTTATCAATATACAGCCTTCCGCTGCTCTACAGGGTGGTGTTCCTTTCGAGCGACTTTTTGATCGTTCTCCCGATTATTCGATGCTTCGCTCGTTTGGTTGTGTTTTCTATGTTCTTCTTGCCCCTCGCGAACGCACCAAACTGACCACTCAGTCTGTTGAGTGTGTCTTCTTAGGCTACAGTGATGAGCATAAGGGCTATCGTTGTTGGGATCCTCTTGGTCGTCGGATGCGTATCTCTCGAGATGTGACTTTTGAAGAGTCTCGTCCCTTCTACCCACGCCCATCTTCCTTGACTTTTTCAGTGCAGGATATCTCTTTCCTCACTTTTCCTGACTCACTTATCACCCCCGCCGACACTGTACCTCTCCGTTCCACTTCCTCTCCTTCTCCACGTCTAGTTGACTTGCAGCCACCATCCTCCCCGGTCTCCTCGCCTAGCATGTCACCGGGTTCTCCACCCTCATCTCCGGTGACTTCCTCCCCGGTCTCCTCTCCCAGTCTGTCACCGGATTCTACACCTTCATCTCCGGTGACTTCTTCGTCGCCACCCCCTGATTCTACCTTGCCGATTCCTCCTTCTATTATTCCATCTCTTCCTCAGCATTACACTCGTCGTCCACGACCAGTCGATGCCTCTGTGGATGGGTCGTCATCTTCCTCTCAGCCTACTTATGGCTTGCGTTCTCGTCCTCGTCCGCCTGTTGATCGCTTTGGATTTCCCACCGCTGGTGCTGCTGTTCTTGAGCCGACTTCTTACCGTCAGGCTGTTGTTCATCCTGAATGGCAGTTTGCGATGGCAGAGGAGATTGCTGCTCTTGAACGCACTGGTACCTGGGATCTTGTTTCTCTTCCTCCCGGAGTCCGTCCGATCACTTGTAAGTGGGTCTACAAGGTTAAGACTCGCTCCGATGGTTCTCTTGAGCGTCACAAAGCTCGTCTTGTGGCTCGTGGTTTTCAGCAGGAGCATGGTCGTGATTATGACGAGACTTTTGCTCCTGTGGCTCATATGACCACTGTTCGTACACTTCTTGCCGTTGCCTCTGCACGCCACTGGTCTATATCTCAGCTTGATGTTAAGAATGCCTTTCTTAATGGTGAGCTGCGTGAGGAGGTGTACATGCAGCCACCACCTGGGTATTCTGTTCCTGATGGCATGGTATGTCGTCTTCGTCGCTCTCTCTATGGCCTTAAGCAAGCCCCCCGCGCCTGGTTTGAGCGCTTTGCCTCTGTGATCACTGCTGCTGGTTTTTTAGCAAGTGCTCATGATCCAGCATTGTTTATTCACCTTTCTCCTCGTGGTCGGACTCTTCTTCTTCTTTATGTTGATGACATGATCATCACGGGGGATGATCCCGAGTATATTGCCTTTGTAAAGGCCCGTCTTAGTGAGCAGTTTCTTATGTCTGATCTTGGACCTCTTCGCTACTTTCTTGGGATTGAAGTCTCTTCTACCTCTGATGGCTTTTTTATATCCCAGGAAAAGTATATCCAGGATCTTCTTGCTCGTGCTGCTCTTACTGACGAGCGCGTTGTTGAGACTCCTATGGAGCTCAATGTTCACCTCCGTGCTACTGATGGTGATCCTCTCCCTGATCCGACGCGTTATCGTCATCTTGTTGGCAGTCTTGTCTATCTAGCTGTCACTCGTCCGGACATCTCTTATCCGGTTCATATTCTGAGTCAGTTTGTCTCTGCCCCCACCTCGGTTCACTATAGTCATCTCCTTCGTGTTCTTCGATATCTTCGAGGCACGATCTCTCACCGTCTATTCTTTCCTCGCTCCAGTTCTTTACAGCTCCAGGCCTATTCGGATGCTACGTGGGCTAGTGATCCTTCCGATCGCCGTTCACTTTCTGCTTACTGTGTTTTTCTTGGTGGTTCTCTCATTGCCTGGAAGACGAAGAAACAGCTTGCAGTTTCCCGTTCGAGTGCCGAGGCTGAGTTGCGAGCAATGGCTCTTTTGACGGCAGAGGTGACTTGGTTACGGTGGTTACTTCAGGATTTTGGTGTTTCTGTCACTACACCGACTCTGCTTTTATCTGACAGTACAGGTGCTATCAGCATTGCACGCGATCCTGTGAAGCATGAGCTCACCAAGCATATTGGTGTTGATGCTTTCTATGTGCGCGCTGCT
The DNA here is from genome assembly GCF_018294505.1 of Triticum aestivum. NCBI lineage: Eukaryota > Viridiplantae > Streptophyta > Magnoliopsida > Poales > Poaceae > Triticum > Triticum aestivum. Next base: position 552,311,013 of record NC_057812.1, on the reverse strand, counting down.
GTGCAGGATCAGGTTATTGCTCTTCAGTATGTGCCTTCCGAGTTACAGTTGGCGGATTTCCTGACGAAGGCTCAGACTAGAGCACAACATGGCTTTTATCTCTCCAAACTCAGTGTTGTTCATCCACCATGAGTTTGAGGGGGGGTGTTAGAGTTATAATATAAGTCATGTACCCCTTTTGTATTTATCCCGTTGTATGAGGGGTTTCCTGCATATGTTCCACACCTGTACATGTATATATATATCGGCCTATGGCCTCATGGGAATACAAGTTGCTTATTCCTAACAATTCTACTATTCGCAAAAGAAACAATGAAAGTTTGGGATGCAATCCCCAAATGTACCACATCCGGCTGTAGCCATGTGCCAAATTATGGCATGGGGTTTTGCCAAATCACGAAATGGTCATTCCAGAACATAATCTAGATAACAGGTTCAGGAGCCAAATTCAAACAAAGATATAACAAAAATATTTCGATCTTACTCAGTATATGCCTTGTTGGGCAGCTTACATGAGCCAATAATACCAGGTCCTCCAACTTTTGGGTGCTGAAAAAGGGTTGACAATAGAAATGGTGTCGGAAGTTTAGCAATGAGTCATATAGCACAGCAAGTTTAATTGTCTCAAGTACACATATTATATATCCCCTTTGTTCGAAATTATAAGACATTTTGGATATTTCAATATGGACAACATACGGACTGAAATGAGTGAACGAACACACTAAAACACGTCTATATACATCAGATTCAAAAAAAGTTAGAACATCTTATAATTCGGAACAAATGGAGTATAAGAAAAGCACTCAGTTTCTCTACTCAAGTTAGAAATACGTATGCATATTTGAAGCAAAAATGCAGATACCACCAAAGGGTCCAAGACCTAATTTGCTTCTACATTGTCTTAAGGTGGCATGCTATCATTTTTAAATCAAGTTCACCAGCTTTAACATGCACTATAATGTTGAGTAAACTATTGTTTCGCAAATAACGAATTTCCAGTTTTATTTCACTTATGTTATGAACAAAGCAGGCAGAGGGATTCAAGCCCAGGCAGGTGAGCAGCTCAGTGGCATCTTCACAAACCGATCAAGCTTTTGCGCCAACTTTTGCAACAACCATTAATTTTAAACAAGTGATGAAATGCAACAGATGAATTAATGGCATATTTTCAAGTTTTGCGCTGCAAATATATAGCTACTGGGTTTTGCATTGGAGAAGGTGTCCCTTGCTTTTGCCACTCCTGTTTGCTTTTAGTACTTCTGCCGCTCAACTCCGTTAAAAGAAAATTGGGCACTCATGTTTTACCAGTCCTGGATCTCAGGACCAGGGGCCAGCGCCGTTGGCACACCGTCAACGATGGTAAACGAGCCAAGCAGCCATGCGGCATCCAACTGTCCAAGACGAAGACACCCTGGAGAGCACCAGCATGAGTGGAACTCAAGGCATCTCAGCGCTGAGGTGGCTTGACACGGCAGTAATACAGTAATGAGGCGAGGAGGCATACTTGTGGAATGTAGTGCCGCAAATGTGGATAACTCTGTGTGTCACGATGGCACCAAGATAGAGGAACAGATCCGCATGGCTGGGGATCAGGGTCGAGCAATCATGCCAGTTGGCTCCCAACAGCAAATGAATGAGAAAAAGAAGGGACTCGTGGGTGAAAGGAGAGGGACGGAGAGGACACAGAAAATGTGCTGGGTAACTTTTGAGAACAGACAAGGGGAAAAAGTAACATTACAAATTTAACCATCTGAGCTCACTTCTCACAGCTGCAGTTCTGCCAAAAATGTAAAACTCACATCCGTAGAAGGTGTCTGAGCTAACAAGGGTGACGGAAGTAGAAAATGCAGAAGGGAGTTAAAATTTTCGAATGGCTAAAATAAGACACGTCTCTCCAACAGCAGAATCAAGTAGACACATTGCAGATAAAAGACATGCATCGCTTTTAAAGAGAAAAGGAAAACTTTACATGTGCAGTAGCACAAACAAAATCTTCTGACACATTAATCCACCGCAGCGTAGACACGACAACATACAAGTCATTGAACTTACCTGTGATCCTAGTGACAGGAATTTGTATGTATCCAAGGCATATCTGACCAAAGACTCATTTTCTCCTGGATTTATGGTACACCTGGAAGCAGAAAAATAAATAAGGTGCCAGTAGTAATCAACACTGTTCGTCGAGTTGTATTGCTTATTTGCTTCTCATTTAAATTGTAGGTCACTTAAACAATACACCAGCATAAATGGCGGGCATATGCAAGATAAAATGACTACTAGCAAGTTATCCAGTTTATGGAGCAACTACGATTATCCATCAAGTAGCTAACATTGATATCGTGCACAGCAGTGTATGTAGATGGAACAAAATTGATCGTTTCACCCACTGAATACTAATAAAATGTTCGTGCATGACTAGAAAAAACATCATTTATGTTCTTTTTTGGTATTGCTACAGCAGTTACAATGAATCTCTGTTAGACCACTAGCTGCACTGTTTATAATCCAGGCTCTGTGCTTTTTATCCAAACAGAGATCCACTATCCCAGTACAGGAAATACAGTGGGTACTCAGTATCTCTTAGCTGTGTCAAGTAAGCAATGAAAACGTGAATCGAACTACTGTGTACCAGCACCAGAAAACAGAGCAATGTAGCACGAGTTTTTGACCGTCCACCCCAGTAACAATAAAAAAAAGTTCAACATACTTACGTGGAATAAACAATTAACCCACCAGGGCGAACTAGCTTAACAGCTTGATCAAACAATCTTCTTTGATACGTCGCATTCTTTCTCAGTGATTCCAGAGTTTCCTGTAATAATGCAATTTATGAAACAGCAAATAAGTTAGCAAGTTGTACTAGAATTAGCCATCTAGATATTAGAGAATCTCCAGCAGGCCCCCTATTAGAGCCAGGAAAATGCGGGGCCCCCATAACACCCCTCCCACCCAGCCCCAACTCCCACAGGCATACCCTCAGGCCCCAAAACCTAACGACGGAGAGTGGGAGGAAACTTCCCTTGCACATGGCTCTCCCTCCTGCGTCGGGAGCTCACCAGCGGGCCTCCGCTGCGCAACACTCGCCTCCAACCTCCCCAGCCTCCCCCCTCGCCGTGCAGCTCCTCCTCTTACTGGGCTCTGCCCCTCCACGCAGCGCATGCTATTGGGCCAGAGCTCTGGCGTCCACAAAAACTGCCACGCGGACCTGGCATTCTCCACCCTCCCTCCATCTCTGTCACTTTGTCCCAAGGAACACCGCCATGCCAGACCCGGCCTCCTAGTGCGCTGGCCCGAGGTAAATGCAGTCCTCCTGTTTTAGGTATATGTGAATTTGTCTGTCAATTTGCATGTGAATTTGTATATAAAATTTGCATACAATTTTGTAATGTCAATATAACTTTGATATCTGAGTTGGCTTAGATCTCCAAGGGAAGATTCCGGAGCTGTGGAAGATGTATTCGCACAGGACTAATGAGGTGTGGCTAGGATGGGTCGTTGGTCACGGGTCCAAGTCCAAGTCGGGGTAGGTTTGGAACCGGATCCAACGAAAGATGGCAGGGGGACTGGATGTTGACTAGAAGATAGATATAAGTTCAAGTCCTAGTGGACTTCCACTTCGACATGGCCCGGAGAAAAGAAAATGCAATAGAGAAAATAAAATGTTCAATAATTTATTTTATTCTAGGCGAAAAAATTCCTAGCTCTTCTATTAACAACTTTTCTGGGGTTTCAAAAGTGGTATGTTACGATTCCAATTAATGAGCTGGCCATACGAGCCAACTAAATCAAAACATTTCTTGCCTTCCCCTGCCCATACTCAAATCAGATCAAATCTTACCAAAATCTAGAATATGATTGGTGTAAGATTTATGTTAGACACAATTGGTGCTGAACCACTAGAATATGTATTACCCCTATTGTAACACACAGGCAATTAGCTAGACAATGTTATAGACGAGATTACTACATTCCAGATCCATAATAAACAACTCATTCTTAACAGGTGCACAGCCATAAAACATATCCTTTAAATATATAGAACAACCATTGTTCTCAAACTTGAAACGAATATCCATCACGCAATAAACAAGATCCTAATATAATGTTCTTGCGTAAGGCCAAACACATAGTAACAATTACTAAGCTCTAATACGAACCCCAAAGGTAGATGTAGAACGCCGACGAGTTGAAGAGTGTCTGCACTCATTTTTGGCAAAACTCCTGCCGAACGAGGCATTCCTGCCGTGACAGACCCAGGTGAGGCGCACTAGGGAAGGTGCCCAAAACATGGAGAAACAGCCAGGAGGCATAGCACTCAAGAGCAAGGTACACACACTAGATATAGCACTCAGATCTGCAGTGACCAGTTATAGCTCTCCCAAGGTGATACAAGTTGCCATGTCCCAATTGGCAAGCGGCTCGCTGATTCGGCATGCTCCACAGGCTGGCTGCTATGTGAAGGATAGCTTGAAACCATGGCAGTATAAGGTCAGATTTAAGTATGGAGTTTGCCTTTGGATGACCCTATTTGGGAAGATCAAAGTTGATATAAAGATGATCCAAAATAGAGTTCGGATGCGGAAGTAATAACAAGTTCAGAGGTGTGCACATTAACACTAGATTATGGCATGGCATAAAATGTAATTAATATGGCCTCAAATGAAGTAGTGCTCAACATGCAAAATTTTCGTCGTCGAAACGAATAAATTTGTCTTTGGATCATCTCAATCCAAGGTCGTATGCAACCTTTAGAGCCGAAAGAAGATCAGGAACACAGGCTGAAGGAATCCTGACGGATAAATCCAACCGAGTATTTAAATCCGAGTGAGGCATCAGTCGGGCAATTGGAGTGAAGCTACTGTCGGATGGCCCGATTGATCTCAAATCCGACTGAACGGTCCTAAAATCCGACTGGTGTCGGGCGATTCGACCTGAAGCTAAAGATGGGTCCTAAAATCCGACTGGTGTCACGCAATTCGACTTGAAGCTAAAGATGGGTCCTAAAGTCCGACTAGTGTCGGGTAATTCGACCTGAAGCTAAACATGGCCTTAGTTATCTCATAACATTTGGACCTTGCTGCTGGAACAAAGCATTTAGCTCCACCGATCATATTGTAGGCACTATAGCTCTCAAAAAAGTTTTTGAAGCATGCATCAGGTACTGCACTAATATGGAGTCGTCACTTTTGGTCTAGATATTTATATCATCATCCGTAGCGTTGTCACCAGGGCACGCGCCTACAATAGCTGCTTGCAAAATATATTTTCTTTCTTAGCACTCCTGAGGACAATCCTGAGATGCAGTCTCCTGGACGACGAAGAGTTTGCTGAATTACTAATTCGGCACGCGTGGATACCGTAGGGGGGCGCCTACTTCGACTCTTGGTCGATGGAGAAATTCTCGCAGCTGGGACGTATAACCTAGCTACGGGTGTCGGGAAATCTTCACCATCTTCTTCCTCTCCTTTGAGTTCTTTTGGTGTAAAAGTGCATCTAGTGCCCCCTTAAGACAAATGGGTTAAGGGACTAATGTGTTTGTGAGTGTACACAAAAGATATAGTCCCTGAAGATTTGGTTTAACCAACAAAAAACGACACCTAAAAATGTATTTCTTCAGTGAAGAATTTGCTGCGTCCTTGAAGAAATTGATGTGAAGAATTGGAAGCTTGAAGACTTTGTTTTCATAGTTTATTGCTTCTTTATTTGAGTCAATGGGAAACACCATACTGTGAAAGAGGGTCTAGGTGATATATAGGTGTATTTCCGAAGTGAGCTCAAACCTAAAACATACCTACTTATTCGAGTGAAGACTTTGGAAATCTCTTGCAGTGCAATCGAGTTCTTCAGTGACAGAGGCAAAGTTCTTTTGTTCGTTGACGAAATTGGTCTGACTGAAGAGTTAGGATTTCGCCAGTGTGGTCTGCATACCATGTGAGGAAAATGAGAGTTCCGATGAAATTGTCGTTCCGACCGTTGTTGCGCAAGTGCCAGCTGTTGAGTGGATCCTTATCCAAGGGGATTTATGTCTTATCATGTCGGATTGCCCCTGGCTATAAATGTCCCCCCCCCCCCCCAATTAGTAGTTGGTTGGCTGCTCCAAGAGAAAGATCGACAAGTGTCATTTGAGAGCAACCCTTCCTCTAACGAACTTGAGAAAAACTCAAGTGAGGAAAAACCCAAACACCCAAAGCCAGAGTGATTGAGCATCACTGAAGAGATTGTTATGTGTGATCCGACGCCTATTACCTTTGAAGACTATCATTCTTCTAGACGGTTAGGAGTCATGTTCTGAGCATCCAAGAAGTATTTGTGGAGTACCATAGAACGAATCTGTGAAGGTTTTGGAAGTCTACCTTGAAGACTTACCACGAGTGATTGGGCGGGGTCTAAGTGGCTTAGCTCAAGAGGAATAAGGTGAAGACTTGGTGTCTCCTGAGTTCAATCTCAGCCTCCCTAACTAGACGTACAGTTGATACAACAACTGAAACTGGTCAAACAAATCACCGTGTCTTCACCGAGCCAACCTGGTTTCAAATTCCTCAACCCTTTACTTTCAGTACTTGTGCACTTAAAGAATCTTGCATTCTGAAGACTTTCATCTTGATGCTTTTCATTCCTTCAGTTCATCATGTTTACTTTTGAATGTATGTATGATTGCATGTTCTTCATTTGCATCTATCATGTGCGCCTGTTTTGCTTCACTGTGATGATTTAGTTTCCCTTCTGTTTCTATTTCGACACTCTGTTATTCGTCAAACTCTACCAACTTTGATGAATTTGTAAAAATCTCCCATTCACCCCCGGAAGATTACCTGCGCTTTCAATTGGTATAAAGCAAGGTACTCTCTTGTTCTGTGTGATTTTGGTTTAACCACCTGGAGTTTTAGTTATGTCGACCGCAGGTATGATCAAAGTCTCCGTTGCGTGCCCTATCTTCGAAGGCACAGACTACCCGTACTAGAAGAACAAGATGTGCATGCATCTTGAGGCTATTGACAACGATCTCTGATTTGTCGTCGAGAATGGTATCCTCTGTTGGACCGAGTATCAATGCTAATGACGTGAAGAGATTCAAACAACTTGACTCTCAAGCGAAGAATATCATATGTGGGCATCTGAACAAAGGACGGTATGGCAGAGTGAGTGCTTTGGAGACCTCAAATCTTATCTGGGATATGATCTCCAAGGGGGTTTCAACTCAACATGACTCCCGAGTGGATGTTCTTCGCAATCTCTTCAACCGCTTCAAGAAGCTCGACAATGAGAACGTCCAACAAACATTCGATCGCCTCACTGATATCTCCAATGAGCTTCAAGCTCTTGGCGCATCTGACATCACCGATATGAGGTGGTGCAGAAATTGTTGAGATCGCTTGACAGTTCATTTGACATCTTGGGACTGATGATTCAAGAGAGTCCTAACTACAAGCAACTTAACCTAGCTGATATTCTTGAGAGGCTCAATACTCATGAATTTCAACAAGCTGAGAAGAGAGACATGTATGGTCCAAGCTATGGACAACCTCGCGCCATGAAGGCAAAAGCAAAAGCCAAAGCAATTTCTTCATCTGAAGAAGAATCTGACTGCAGTTTCGGTGGCCCCGGAGAAATTGGCAGAGAACTTGCAATGATGGTGAAGAAATTTCAGAAGTTTTCAAAGAAAAACCGCTTTGGAAAGTCTTCAAAGTATGACTCGAAGAAAACTGAAGAAGATTTTGCTCGAGACTACAAGAGAACTTGCTACAAATGCAAGAAGCCTGACAACTATATTGCTGACTGTCCCCTCTGGGAAAAGGAATCAAAGAAGAGCAAGGATGGCAGTTCTGATGAGAAGAAATCCTATGTCTTCTTCAAAGTCTTCATCATACAAGAGAGCAGTTCTAGCAAGCACGTGCATTCATCAGCAAGGAAATGGACTCTTAGGAAGAATCCGATCAAGAGGGAGCTAAGGAATCTGAGGAGTCAGATTCTTGTGGCGGGCCTAGCTCTCGCTGCCGATTTTGTCACCAAGTCCATCTTCAACCATGAAGAAAATGGCTACGTCACCGACGCTAAGGCCTGTGACGACAACTCTGCTCCCATCTATTGCTTCATGGCAAAAGGCGCCAAGGTATCCTCACGTGTTGCCTACTTTGATACTTTCAGTAAAGATGACTCTGGATGTGAAAATAAACCTAGGTATGAAAAAACTTGCTAAAATTGCAACTGAGTAGCAAACTACTATGGAAAAGATTCAAAAATTGCTAGACAAAAGCGATGATCTGTTGGATGAGGAAATGGATCGAAATCAATCTTTGACTGGTGATCTTCAAAGTCTTCGATCAAAGTATGATGAACTTCAAAGTCGTCATGTGGCCCTCTCAGGCAATCATGAGAAGCTTTCCTATGAATTTCTTCAAAGGAGGAGATCTCGAAAAACTGAGAGCGTCTCATGATGATTTTCGAACGTAGAACGATGCCTTGCTCGCTCAACAGATCAGTACCGCTCATGAAGAATTTGTGTCACCATACTTGAAATGCCTTGAACGTGAAAACGCAAATTCTTCTACTGAATGTTCAAATGCTTCTGAAAGAGCAATTTCTTCAACTGTTTCGGAGGCTACTAACCCCTCATCTGAGAAAGCCACAAATATCACTGACGAAAATGCAGGGTTGAAGGAATTGTATATGACAGGCATGTACAAAAGCCTCAAAGGGCATCAAACCCTTTGCGATGTGCTTAAGAAGCAAATCTTGAAGAAGAACCCTAGGAAAGAGGGTATTGCATTTGAAAGAAGAATCAATGGAGATGGATCCTATTGAAAACCTGAGCAGTACCCCCAAACCACCTGGATGCCTGCAAAACGACCTCCTGTCAATCCATCCACTTTGTTTGGCTATAACTGTGCTACTTATTATGTCTCTATTGAGTCATTTGACTCCAACTATAAACTGTTCAAAAATCAAAATGGTGAAGTATTCGCCAAATTTGTTGGAACTAACTACAGGAATGGTCCACCAATGAAGAAAATCTAGATGCCCAAAAGCCTTCTGGAAAGTATTCAGGTGAATGTCGTCATGACACCATTGATGAAGAAAAACCTAAGGGCAAATTTTTCATATGGACCAAAGTCTTCAAATGGTCGCAGACCCACTTATGGTCGTGCTAATGCCTCTGTTTCGTAGGGAAACAATCATTGGTCTAATGAATATGTGCATTATTCTTCGAACCACTATGTTCACAAATCTTCGAAGAATTTCTCAGTATATTTATTTGATTATACTAACCCCTCTATGAAGAGAAATGCATTTGCTTCAATGCCTAAATTCTCAATTGGCGCACTTAGATACAATGCTTCTCAGCCACCCTTACAAATGTGGGTGGTCAAGAAGAACTAATTTCTTCTACAGGGTCGGGTCTCCAGAAGGGATGCGCTAATGATGAAGAAAATCTCGAGACCTGGAAAATCTTGTTGGATGCAAGATAAAAATGAAAAATGGATTATCCATTACTCTCGTCCATGATATCACTGCACAACCACATAGAACCAGCAGCCACAGCAGCAACACAAGCCTCTAGTAGCAGCAGTTTCTACCAGCATAAGCGTCTTCCTCTGACCAAGCCACGTTGTCGACGTGTCTCCCGCACGGCCCCGCCACCGTCTCACGTGCCACCTCCACGTCTCCCGCACTCGCACGCAGCCACTTGCGGACCTCCCCGCTAGCTAGCGCACAGCCGCGAGATGAGTACCCGCTGCCGAGATGAGCCCCTTAGCCGCCTTCCCGTCAGGCCCCGTTGTCGCCTGCGCCTGCCGGCGTCTGTTACCATGTTGAATGAGGAGAGGTGTACCAGCAGCTTGTCTCTATGCGCTCATCTCCAAACATTGATCAGCCCTCCTCTTCTAAGTCACTTACACGAGTTCGGCCCTATGGGCCTAAGTTGTGATGGACCAGGCCCATACAAGATCAACATCTACCAAATCATTTTCGTAGGGTGCCCGATTGGGTCCGGTACCTCCTGGTATGAGAAGTCAGGGACTTCAGAGTGCCTAGTTCTTTATGCTGATAGCGAGTTGTTTTGAAAGTACGTCACCTCCAAGCTTTGTTAATCCCAAACCTCTAGGCTCAAGTCTTGGCTTTCACATTTTAAATAAATATTTGCTTGCCCTCTTTCTTCCACATGTAGGTGTTCAAGTATATGTGAAGGCCCAACCTTCTCCAACTTCTGGTCCTACTAGTTGGTGCATGAAACTTAATAATGGATTGAAGCTTGACTAGCTGTCACTATGTTAAACATGAAAGATCTGAGTTTATTTTATAATATAAAATATAATACGAATAGTAATTATAAATTATGATTATTTGTTTTGTTGCTCTTGTATATAGGCAAACAACTGAAACATATAGTGATGCAAAGAATGTAAAGTGCAATTTAACGATCAACAATATACGCAATTTAGGTACAGTAGTCCCTTACCTCAGCAGCAAAGAGACGAGGTCTCAAGCCAAGTGCAGAACATGGAGCATCAAGGAGGACACGATCAAAGCTGCTTGGAAAGAATCCTTTTGAGTCTTCAACTCTACCTCCAGAGCAGTTACTTCTTCCTGTCCCGTTCCTCATTCGCCTTAAATTCTTCCTGAGGTCTGCCTTGCTAACATACCTTTTGGCATCTGGTTTTCCATCATTTAAAAGAAAAAATAAAATTCCAAAATAGTGGAAAAGACCAACATATACAGTGTCCAACATGTACAACAAATACAATTGCTGCCGCTGCAGGAAATAGTGTAACAATTTAGGTTAGTGTCTAAATAATTCAAACAAATTTAGACACAGTTCTCAATCCAAACTAGAAATACGTAAGGAACATTAAAACATCCATGTTATCCAGAGATCTGAAAAATCCATATGATACCATCATGTGAACAAAAAGAATCCAAGAAACATGATGCACAGAATAGAGCTGATGTGGTGAAGAAAAATGAATACATGGGTATAAATTGGCATGCTGCTTACCAGTCTGCTCAACTATTGCAGTTGAGCTGTCTTCAGCTGCATTCGTAACCCTGGCAGCGATTATACTACGAATAGGGCCAGAGTTCTCCGCTAACGTCACAATTGCTTCAGAGCAATTATCAGCCACGCCAAGATTTCTTTCCTCATAAGCCTTCCGTACAGATTTGAGAGCATCAAGTTTATAAGCTCTTATACAACTTAGGCCCATCTCATCAGCCAACTTCAAAATACCCATCACCTGGAATATAATTTTATGTTATTACAATGACAATATGATTCTCGGGATAAAGATATACACCATCAGGGAACACATGATAAATGTTAGATACATAAGATATACACCATCAGGGAGCACATGCTAAATGTTAAATACATAAATAAAGGCATACTTTCATGTGCATGTGCACCATGACAGATTTTTTATTGCTCAGGTGCTGACATCTCCCAAAGCTTTCTAACACATCAATGTGAACATGACCTTAGGAGATAAACTAGGAATCCGAAAAAAGAAATACAAGAAACCTAGTACCATACATCTTTATTAGGACAGCCCCAACCCGTGCGTTTTCTGCATGCATCGTGTAGGTTAGTTAGAAAAAAAATTAGACATGGTGCAAATCGTGCAGCCGGCCCTTAGTTTTAGGAACCAATAATCTTGTTCCTTCCTTTTTCTTGTTCATTCGTCTAAACAGATTAAGCAGCCGAATGTCTTTATTCCTTTCTTCCCATGGAAAATCAGCGCACCAAGGAGGCAACCTCCCTTCTCAAGGACGAGGAGATCAAGATGGCGGACTCTGTTCCATTGGACAAACAGCAGATCAAGCCGGCGACCGTGCCATGCGTCTTCAAGTGCCCGGGACGACGAACGACTTAATGAATTGGTTCTCGGACTTGGCATGCTACAAGTGTACCGTCTGCAGCAAGATACGAGTTTTGTTTGAGCCACCCTCAAAAGAATCTTCAACAAGCAGCTCGGAGTATAAAGGCAGCGCCGACAAAAATAATGGTAGAGACTCGGACGCCGGATTGAAGATTAGAGAGTTTGAGAAAAGCAAATACAGAAACATGTAGGACTTGACCGGTACTCTACTTTCGATGTGTTCCCGATGTAGGAGTTGAAGATTAGAACATGCCGGTTTGAGCATGAATAAAATTATTGCCGTATCTCTACTTTCCTATTTTCGATGAGTTCCCGATTGTAGGAGTTGAAGACTATGACATGTTCATTTGACTAAATTTATTGTCATGCATATACTCTACTTTGGATGTGTTCCCGATGTAAGCATACAGTTCCACATGACTTTGAGCGTGCACATGTTAATCACCATACACGTATTATTGCCACTGGGTGTAGAAAAAAAGTTGAAGCCAAGAAGAACAACATTAAGAGTTGAATGGGTAACCATTATGAGTAACACTAATCCTGTTATATTAGTGAAGACCCTTGAATAAACCCATTTAGAGTTCAACGGGAAACACTAAGAGTTGAACAGGAAACCGCTCGACAACGTTATCATGGTAGGCACTACACATCCGATAAAGATCCAATGGCCATTAACAATGCTTGCAACGCATTGTAATGCCACAGGGAGATCGCTGAGCCTCTAGCGAGAACCGGGAAAGAGGCTCGGGAGAACTGGGAGAGAGGCTTGGCAAGAACTGGGAGAGAGGCTAGGCGATCTCCCGGTGGCATTACTATGCGCTCCAAGCATTGTTAACGATGTCACTGAATCTTCACCGGATGTGTAGTGCTTACCATGATAATGTCGTTGAGCGGTTTCCCGTTCAACTCTTAGTGTTTCGCGTTGAACTCCGAATTGGTTTAGTCAAGGGTCTTCAATAATGTAATCGGATTAGTGTTACTCATAATGGTGTTCCATTCAATGTTTTTCTTCTTGGCTTTAACTCTTTACTACACTCAATGGCAATAATATATATATGATGATTAACATGTGCACCCTCAAAGTCATGTGGAGCTATATGAATACATCGGCAACACATCAAAAGTAGAGTACACATACAAAAATAAATTTATTCATACTCAAACCGGCATGTCATAATCTTGAACTCCTACATCACGAACACATCGAAAGTGTTAGTGTGGACAGGAAAGTGGTTCACTGAAGCTGTTTAACATATTGCTGCCCTGAGGCATATATATAGTACCGGGGAAGTCGGTTCCTATGCAAACCGACCATGCGGCTCTAGCAACTGCTGGTACATGCAAAAACCAAATTGACTATTGTTGTCTAAATGCATGCACTAACTTACTAAGGAAGCTCCAGCCAGCCTACCACTAGTCTACTACTCCCTAGCTAAGTAAATACTCCCTCCGTATGGAAATACTTGTTGGAGAAATGGATGTATCTAGATGTATTTTAGTTTTAGATACATGTTCCCAAGGATTACTACTAACAAAAAGTAGAGTACCGATCAAATCCTACATGTTCCCATTAAGCTCGGGCGTTCAAGGAGAGGGTCATTAAGGAGGGCCCTTGGGAGGAAGGAGGGGATGCGGACAATGTGTGGATGAAGATGGCGACTTGCATTCGTAAGGTGGCCTCGGAGGAGTTTGGAGTGTCCAGGGGAAGGAGAAGCGAGGATAAGGATACCTGGTGGTGGAATGATGATGTCCAGAAGGCGATTAAGGAGAAGAAAGATTGCTTCAGACGCGTATACCTAGATAGGAGTGCAGACAACATAGAGAAGTACAAGATGGTGAAGAAGGCCGCAAAGCGAGCTGTTGGTGAAGCAAGGGGTCGGGCATATGAGGACCTCTACCAACGGTTAGGCGCGAAAGAAGGCGAAAGGGACATCTATAAGATGGCCAAGATCCGAGAGAGGAAGACGAGGGATATTGGCCAAGTCAAATGCATCAAGGACGGAGCAGGCCAACTCTTGGTGAAGGACGAGGAGATTAAGCATAGATGGCGGGAGTACTTCGACAAGCTGTTCAATGGGGAGAATGAGAGTTCTACCATTGAACTGGACGACTCCTTTGATGAGACCAGCATGCGTTTTGTGCGGCGAATCCATGAGTCTGAGGTCAAGGAGGCTTTAAAAAGGATGAAAGGAGGCAAGGCGATGGGCCCTGATTGTATCCCCATTGAGGTGTGGAAAGATCTCGGGGACATAGCGATAGTATGGCTAACCAAGCTTTTCAACCTCATTTTTCGGGCAAACAAGATGCCAGAAGGATGGAGACGGAGTATATTAGTACCAATCTTCAAGAACAAGGGGGATGTTCAGAGTTGTACTAATTACCGTGGAATTAAGCTGATGAGCCATACAATGAAGCTATGGGAGAGAGTCATTGAGCACCGCTTAAGAACAATGACAAGCGTGACCAAAAATCAGTTTGGTTTCATGCCTGGGAGGTCGACCATGGAAGCCATTTTCTTGGTACGACAACTTATGGAGAGATATAGGGAGCAAAAGGACTTGCATATGGTGTTCATTGACTTGGAGAAGGCCTATGATAAGATACCGCGGAATGTCATGTGGTGGGCCTTGGAGAAACACAAGGTCCTAGCAAAGTACATTACCCTCATCAAGGACATGTACGACAATGTTGTGACAAGTGTTCGAACAAGTGATGTCGACACCGATGACTTCCCGATTAAGATAGGACTGCATCAGGGGTCAGCTTTGAGCCCTTATCTTTTTGCATTGGTGATGGATGCGGTCACAAGGGATATACAAGGAGATATCCCATGGTGTATGCTCTTTGCGGATGATGTGGTGCTAGTTGACGATAGTCGGACGGGGGTAAATAGGAAGTTAGAGTTATGGAGACAAACCTTGGAATCGAAAGGGTTTAGGTTTAGTAGAACTAAAACCGAGTACATGATGTGCGGTTTCAGTGCTACTAGGTGTGAGAAGGTTAGCCTTGATGGCCAGGTGGTACCTCGGAAGGACACCTTTCGGTATTTGGGGTCAATGCTACAGGAGGATGGGGGTATTGATGAAGATGTGAACCATCGAATCAAAGTCGGATGGATGAAGTGGCGCCAAGCTTCTGGCATTCTCTGTGACAAGAGAGTGCCACAAAAGCTAAAAGGCAAGTTCTACAGGACAGCGGTTCGACCCGCAATGTTGTATGGCGCTGAGTGTTGGCCGACTAAAAGGCGACATGTTCAACAGTTAGGTGTGGCGGAGATGCGTATGTTGAGATGGATGTGTGGCCACACGAGGAAGGATCGAGTCCGGAATGATGATATACGAGATAGAGTTGGGGTATCACCAATTGAAGAGAAGCTTGTCCAACATCGTCTAAGATGGTTTGGGCATATTCAGCGCAGGCCTCCAAAAGCTCAAGTGCATAGCGGACGGCTAAAGCGTGCGGAGAATGTCAAGAGAGGGCGGGGTAGACCGAATTTGACATGGGGGGAGTCCGTTAAGAGAGACCTGAAGGCTTGGAGTATCACCAAAAAGCTAGCTATGGACAGGGGTGCGTGGAAGCTTGCTATCCATGTACCAGAGCCATGAGTTGGTTGCAAGATCTTATGGGTTTCACCTCTAGCCTACCCCAACTTGTTTGGGACTAAAGGCTTAAACTCCGAGCTGCTCGTTGAAGATTCTTTTGAGAGCGGCTCGAACAAAAACTCATATCTCGCCATAGACGGTACACCTGTAGGATGCCAAGTCCAAGAACCAATTCATTAAGTCGTTCGTCGTCCCGGGCACTTAAGACACATGATGCATGGCACGGTCATCGGCTTGATTTGTTGTTTGTCCAATGGAATGGAGTCTGCCGGCTTGATCTCCTCATCCTTGAGAAGGGAGGTCGCCGGCTCCATGGGATGGGAGGTTGCCTCCTTGGTGTGCTGATTGTCCATGAGAAGGAAGGAAGAAAGACAACCGGCAGCTCGATCTGTTCACATGAACGAACAAGAAAAAGGAACAAGATTATTCGTTCCTAAAACTAAGGGGTAGTTGCAAGATCTACACCACGTCTAATTTTTTTACTAACAAACCTACACGCAGCATGCAGAAACCGCATGGGTTGGGGTTGTGCCTAATAAAGCATCTCCTTTTTTTCTAGGGACGTGATGCGTGGGATGTGATCAGTCGAAGGGTAAAATTGTCAACAAATACAATGAACCATATAATCTAGATTTTTCCTCAAAAACCTATACACCCTATATCTAGGAAGGGAGGGATAGTACATTGTGGCGCTGCATTGTAGTCTTCCCGCGCCGCAAACATCTTCCTTGCCATCTCGTACTTTGCTATGTTGTCTGCACTCCTATTCAATTGTAGGCGTCTGAAACAGTCTTTCTTCTAATTAATAGCCACATGGAAAATACAAAGGGTACGGCTATTTATATATTACTCTAACAGTAACAACCACTTTTCTAGGGTTTAAAAAGTAGTTGTTACTACTTCTGAAGCCCCTCGTCGAGACAAACTCACAGGTGAAGACGGGTCACTAATTGGATTAACAATGTGTGATAAATCATTTTGAAAACTTGGATTTAGCAATTAAAGCCGATGATGCAAGCATGAGGTCGACGATTATGCATGCATAACATGCATGCATGTGATCTCTCCATAGGGCAAAATTCCCTTGACATGCCACAGCGTCATAAGATTATCTATCACAAGAATCTCTGTTATTTAATTGGTCCTCCACCCTCAATAAATGTTGTGAACTCCTTTTGGAGACACATATATCTGACGTAGCGCAACAAAGTCCAATTTTTAGCAGACACTCTTTAGTTCCAATTTGCAGCAGCGCCAAGCTTTGAGGTGGAGCGTGCCGGACTAAGCAAAGTGGTTTGTTTTATAGGAGATAAAACCCAAATCACTGAATCTGGGTAAGAAATGGAATAAGGTCTAATAGGATGAGAGCACTAGCTTTAGCCTTTTGGAGAAGCAAACAGAAAGCATCCATGTTGCATACGAGTCAGATCATCGATTAGGAAAGAATGGAGTTAGAATTGAGTTATCCTACAGTAAGAGTCAGACTAAAGTCCTAGCCAGGATCACCCCAACCCATAAAACCAAGTTGTGGTTGGATGGCGGGAAGGCTAATTGTACCCCTAGCCCACCAGGGTTCAAACCCCAAGTTTGCAGCCATGTGTGTTTCATCAAGCATGATGCTCCTTCAATGAGAGGCTTCCTGCCGATAGCGAGGCGCCTGTGGTGACTTCATCAATCTTAAAGCTCTATGACTATTCTTTTGTAGGTGCATGTACACGTGTGCTTTTAAGTTGTACTCGGTGTTTCTAAAGAAGAGGATCACCCAACCCAGAATAAATCAACCATAGCTCAGAGCTCATTGACACAGATGAGGGTGAGCATGCATTATTGTGTTACCAATCCGATCAAAGCCTAAGATTCGCAATCTTTTCTTCCCTTCTCTAGTTCCACAAAAGACCAGCACAAACCACTGTAGTTTATATTTGCCTTTTG
Source organism: Triticum aestivum (assembly GCF_018294505.1). NCBI lineage: Eukaryota > Viridiplantae > Streptophyta > Magnoliopsida > Poales > Poaceae > Triticum > Triticum aestivum. Next base: position 552,293,597 of record NC_057812.1, on the reverse strand, counting down.
TCATGAAAGAAGAATATTTCATGAAGCCATATATAACGCATCAAGCCATGACCCGGACACAACATAAAGGGGAGAAACATGACCACATAAGTTCAGATGGCAACGTTAACTCAAAGCAACATCATATGCTGAATCTAACATAATGAATTACCTTATTGTGAGATCTATCGAGGGCAACAATCTCCCCTTTGTCCCTCATAAGGATAGCAATTGCTGTTGTTTTCCCTCCTGGAGCAGCACACATGTCCAATATTTGCTCTCCTGGCTGGGGATCTGTTAAATAAAATAAAAAAATTGCACATAAACACATCAGGACAGGAAATACTGTTGTTTTTATGAAAAAACACTCAAACCCAGGATAATATAAGGTCTAGAGGCCAATATAATTACAGCAGCAAAATTCTAAAGCATGCAAGTAATATCTTGTAGGTCAACCATATGTGGACATGCATGTTGATAGGAGAAAACTAAATCAGATGTCCCACGATTCAACATTTCAACTGCTTTGTTTCTAGCAAGAGTAATTGGTTGACTATTCCAACAACTTCTTTTGTAGTTTCAGTTGAATAACTATAGCTCGTACCCTCTAACGTACCCCTACCCCTCCCGGTGCCTCCCCTCCCAACAGCCCCACGCCAGCTCCTACTCCAAGTTCGGTGGCCACCTCCACAGGAAACATTTCTATCCATATTTAAACAGTTAGAGATCGTAAGGACGAGCCGCAGAGCTGTCCGTCAGTGACATACACCTAACAGCATGGCCATAGCAAATGAGATAATCCAAAAGCAATCCCAACATGACACATAAGCAAACGGCTATAGGCCAGCAGTGATAACATAGATAAAGTTAAAAGAAACCAAAAGATTTGAAGGACACAAAGGAGCCCGTCCCACCAAGGCCATCAATCCACATCTTCATTGATAATCCTTGGAAGCTGAAGCGTTGCTGCATTGGAGGGATGCCACAGTAGCCAGCTCCCGTGGCCTGGATGGTGTCCAGGGGCAGATAAGGTGCAGGCTGGCAATAAGGTGGTGTGATGTCCAACTCCAGGTTTTAGAAGAGGGCTTCCTCTTGCAGGAAGGAGATGAGACCCCCGGGAGCTTGCCCTTCTTAGATTGCAGAGGGTATGGCGTCTTGAGACCATCATGAAGCTGGCTTATGTGAGGGCTCCTCCTGAGTGAAGCTTCAGAGACATGAACAGTTTGTGTTTGCACCTGAAGTAGGTGATCCGAACACCTCTAGCATACTGGAAGCGATCCTCAAAACAATCAAAGCAGGAAACATGCTGTGGGAGCAGTAGCAGCGGGTCCTCTGACAGATTCTGATCAAAGCAAAGCTTCTTAGAGGCAGCACGAAGGTCAGCAGAAGTACTCATATTGACAGTAAGTTTGAGGGAAAGGGTGGGCTGAGATCCTGCATGTCTACAGTGACCCTCTTTTCACGAGCTCTGATGTTAACAATAGAAAAAGACATTTAAGAATCTGAATATTTTGCCATTCGGAGCAACTCCATCGCTTCCTAAAGACTGAAAGGAGAGTTAGCCCAAGCAGTGTCCACAGTGACACTCTCATGATCAGGAGCACTGTCGCTAACACTGTCTGAATATGCATCACTATTATCAATCAGCTAGATCTTAACAGAGGAAGGAGGCTCTGAAGACTGACCATCTTGCAGCTGTTGGTCTCTAACCAGGGTAGGAGGGTGTCCAGGGTCCACAGGCAATTGATCAGACACATTATCATTCCCATTGTTATTCTCAGCATGGTGGAACTGACCCCACACCATATCAACAGGATGGTGATACTGGACAAGACCATGGTAAGGATGTGGGACTACATGTGCGAAAGGGAGGTCCTTTAGCATATGGAATCTGTCCTAGAGGCCTGGGAAGTTTGGAAGCATTGGAGTGCCAGGGTGTTTGAGGGAGCTAGGCCAAACATTCATGCTCTTCTGCATAGGGTGGCCGACGGGTGTGCTTAGCGGTGCCTCTGCCCTCCACAAACACCTCCTTAGGTTGCTTGTCCCTGACTCTTAGTCGGTCTCAGTGAGGTCGCGACACCATCCTATAACTACTATTTCCTTAGCTGTAGCCATTCTTTTATTGTTTACCCAGTACCTTTATTTAATCCTAACTTGCTAGAAAGCAAGCAGCAGTTTGTTTTCAGATACATATTATATATACAAATAATAAAGACCACAGCAACAGATAAAATGAGTTGGATAAAATCACACTTCTGGTTGATGTAACAACAAAGAAATGTTCTAAGAAAAATACAAGTCATACCAAGGACACGAGCAGCCACAATACTTGGCAAATTTTGAAGAAATATCTCCCCTTCAAGCACGTCTGAATGATAAAAGAAAAGGACAGTTAGTTTTAATGAATCTGAAGATGTACAGTACAACAGATGCGAAAGGCATTTTGCATCATCCACAGTTCCATGCTATATCACTTTTTCTGAGCTTTGGAATGCATATCACCACGAACTAGTAGGTCAAACTCAAGATAAATATGTGTTAGTTACTAGTCCAGAACAACAGATATGATTTACAGTGAAATGTCCGATGGAAATATGGAAGCTAACTATGGCTAATGGTAATTTCGTGGGGATCATTGGCACTAGTTCTCACTGCCACAGATGATTGCTCAGGTAAAGTTAGCTTCAGGCCAGATATGCTTCATGAAGATCATTGCCATGGTACTCCCATATTCAATATACTTCTTAAACCAATCTATTATATTGATTTTTCATTCTCAAAATATCTTACTAATTATTCTAAGATACCTCAAATACAAGTCCTATGAGAAAATATCATCAGAGCCCTAAGTTTACGCACAGAAAAGTATATTGAATATATATATATATGGGGTGTCTATTAATTACTAATGAGGCACACTAAGAATGATAACAACGTATAATCACTTTATCTATGTGATTAACTTGGTGAAATTTCTTGAACCTCACTTCTCTATTCCTCTTCTTAAGTGGATCAGGCTCTGACAAACACACACACACATGGACGCGCGCACATTCAAGCCCCCTATTAACTTGACTTCCTAGCATCGTCGATCTGCAGGTCGTCATACTGACGCGCTGCCGGCAGCCATCAGGATAGAGCATCTCCATCAACCCTGCTCTGATACCATGTGGTTAACTTGGAGAAAAAATTGGAACCTCGCTTCTATATTCCTCTTCTTTTATACATGCATCTATATATTGGCCTTGACTAGGCTCCAATGGCCAACGGTCGGAGATGATTCCGGCAAATCCCTCGGTAGGGTATCCCGGCGTGGTGATTGTCGGAGGGGAAACAAGGAGGCGAGATTACCCAGGTTCAGACCCTCTTGGTGGAGGTAAAACCCTACTCCTGCTGTGTATATTGCGATTGGGGTGTACAAAGTACAGGTATGAACCAAGGGATTGTAATGTATCTATCAACTAGCTCGGCCTCGGCTTATATAACATACCGAGGTCCCTAGGGTTACACAACCTAGTCGGCTACGTACGTGGAGGGGAGTCCACCATGGCTCTGGCTTCCTTGTCTTTGACGGAAAGGCTTCCAGAGTCTTCTCTTACAAGGCCTATGGGCTGTACTGATGGCCTAGGGCAAAACCGGCATAAGGGCGCCCTTGGGCCGGCAACCGACAAGGTGCGACACCCCTGGGCGGTAACACCGCCAGTAACCCCCGAATCGGTCTACAAACTTGGTTGCACCTTGACCAGCACCGAACTGCACATTGTCTTCAGCTAGCCGAGGTTGAAACTGGTTCTTCGAGCTTTCCCTAACAACATCTGCTCGCACTCGGCCTTCGAATGACGGACTACTTCCGAAGTTGCACGAACAGCTTCGGTATTGAATTGTTGATGAAGATAGCTGACCAGCGCCACAAAAAGTTTCCCACGCATCCGATCCTCGCGGGCCGAATTCCCACATGACATTTAAAAATGCAACTTGTCCAGTCTTGCTCATCAGACCAGACCGGTCTCATCAGCTAGTCAAACCGGACCATGTGTCAGACTTGCTCATCAGACCAGACCGGTCTCATCAGCTAGTCAAACCGGACCATGTGTCAGACCTGAACCGCCGGTCAAAGTGACGTGTGGGAGTGGGCCCCACCAAGGCCACGTCCCATGAACTAACGATGTGCGCTTCAATTCCCACAAGCAGTTAACGGCAGACTCCGCGATCCCCATGCGCCTTCAACGCTATTATCAGGATACGAAGAGATAGCTTGCCACGTGGCGTTAATTGATGTCGTTGTTCAACCTCCCATACACCTATATAAGGGGAATGAACAGAGAAGGGAGGGCTTTACGCTCTCACCTCTTCTGCTTCCTTCTTCCTCGCGCCACTGTCTCGTCCTGCTGCTCCGCTGCATCAGCACACTACAGCCCCAATGCAGCACCACCACGCCACCATGGGCAAGCGCTGCCTGATGAACGGCGAGCCCATCAACACCGGGAAGGTCAACGCCTCCAAGGAGGTACCGTCGAAGACCAAGGGCAAGCGGATGTCTTCCACTAACCGACGGCCAACTAGAACGCCTCACAAACGGTGGCCGTCTCCCTCAGCCTACCGTCGCCTTATCAGGCTCTCCGATCATCGTGGCGGAGAACGGCGATGTCCTGGCGGAGGCCGTGCCCAAGTCGGAACCACACGAACGGGTTATTTTTCATCCCCCTTCATCATCTACGGTCTTTTGCATGTCTACTGCCTCAAAATCCACCGTCTCCCCCCCCCCCCAGCGCCCACTTCGATCTTGTGCTTCATCACCCTTTGTGAGGCCTTTCTTTGTGTGAAAACCCACTTCGGCTTCTGGAGGAGGTAATTCCAAGTTAAGCACCAAACAAACGTGAGCGAGACCTGCGAGTGCGGAGGAGCCACCATCTACAAGCAGGCCGAAACCAATAAACATGGTAGGAAGATTGGTTCTACGTCCACAACCCTCCCCAAGCTGGTATAGTCACACCTTTTAGCTAGGTTTCCCCAATCAGTTCCCCCAATCAAACACCATTCGTGAAGTCCCAAAAACAATTTGGTACAAACAGCCACGGTGAAGAGACTTCACCGTAGAGTGTGCGATCTAGCCGACAAAGGTGTGACCCATGTGCACGTGACGCATGTGGCCCTAAGCCGAGGTATCCAGCCACTTCGATCCCAAGCTCACCCAATGCTCGTCGTTGGCACCGCAGAGGCAAGGCGGCCTGCCCTATGCCTCTGCCAAAGCAGTCATGACCCAGGTTCCATCAGAATTCTAGGGCATCGTTTCGAAATGTTGTCTGCTCTCCACCACCGGGAGACTAAGAAGTCCTGGCTCAACCCCTTTCTAAATGACAACGAACGGGACGCCCTGCGGTTCCTAAAGGAGAAGGCAGACGGGTTGAACCTCGGCCTTAAGCGGATGACCAACGTCTTTCGACTGGCATGGAAGCGATGTTCTTTGCTCCTTTGCAGAAAAATGTTCAAAAAATGTATCAAAAAATACTATTTGGCAGGAGCTAAGTGGTTCATGCAGCTTAAGGCTACTGTCAACCGAGGTTGTTTAGTAGTTCAATTGCTTCGGTCATGGTCGTTTTGTTGTCGCTAGCGCATATGTAATTTGGTGTTTTTTGTGGGGATTTGTGGGGATTGTACTTCTAATCTTCTATACACTTTTTCTTAATGCAACTATATGCAGCTCTCTTGCGTATTCAAGAAAAAAAACATACCATTAAAAGATGGTAGTTTGTATACCCTCTCAGTCATCTCTACTGCAACTCCATGAAGAACACGAAATATTCCTGCCCTTGACATTGCAGCAATCCCTTGACCAATGTACAAACCCTTTCTCTCTTCATAATGTGCATCTGCAATGTTAAGTAGACTTTACAACTTATGACCTTGTATTTTGATCAGGGGAAACAACATTGTACACCAAACTATAACAACCATCTATTCTAAGGCGTATAAGAAAAAACATATCAATTTATTCAACAAGGCATCAAAGAGAACTGGCAACTTCCACTACAAAAACTCGCCTGACTGCAACCCCTGTAGAACGATTCCGCGTGTTATACCAACAGCCCAACCACTATCCTTGACCGGTTGTTCAATAGCAACTGACACTGCAACCATATCACCCTTTTCAACATGTGCACTGCAAGCTAAAACACCAGGGACATACACCTAAAGAAAAAGCAAATGAACAGGAGAGATCAAACATACAGAAAAGGGAGTGTGTACTTCGTGATAACAGTGAACTTGCAGTGAGATAGCATCTAGGAGTAGTAATTAAGGTATTCCAAATTTCAAATTCCAGGGGAAAGATGTAGATGGATGAAGACAATAAGATTATGTACACCACCCAGTCTAGCACCAAGGACTTCTGAGAACTTTTTTCAGTAATTTGTCGAATGCAGGTCAAAAAGCTCAAGAGAAAATAAATAGATGCAATAGTCAGTAAAGGCAAAAAACAATATAAGCATATTACATTTAACCAGAAAAAGGAAATAAATTAGCTTAACTGTAGAAGGGCAACAACAATCATTCCGAACTTGTTAAAGGTAGTTTAGTAAGATACAGTAGGTATTCCCAGTGCATCATGAGCATGTTTGTGACATTACGAACGATGTTTTGACTCACTGAGAAGTAGATAAATATGCATGAAAAAAATGTGGCAGCTAAATTTGGGATTGGGAGTGATAACGTAAAACTTGGACATCATGCAAGACTTGAATGGCAAAAAAGAAGTCTAATGTCCTATATCAATGTCGAAGGGTCTGAAAAAAATATGGAAGGAATAACCAACGGTGTCTTTTGAAAGATGGTGGTGGTTTTTAGAACACACCTGGGCTCCTCGAAGAACCGACTCTGCACATTTTCGACTTATAATTATCTCCTTCATAGAGTGACCAGGTTGGCCATCGTAATGCAGAGCATGTGGTCCTGAACCTCGAACAAATAAAACATTTTCAAGGCCTGAATACGGGCACTTGTGCACCAGGTAACTCCCTTCATGTGCTTGCTCTCCACCATTCTGCTCACCGATCTTCAAACCATTAAATCCACAAGAAAGTTCATTCTGATTTACCAATTTCAGCAGCTTTTGCATGACAGTATCAGTGGTAGACTTTAGAGTATTCACACGGATGCAAGAGTAGCAAGAAGGATGCCTGATCAAGAAAGTTAAACTTAGTTTAGTCATAACATAACATTAATACCGTAGGTCATTGGAAATTGGCAAGAAACTGCAAATTTAGCTCCTTTTACAACTGCTGCCATCAATCTCTACTTGACTGCATGGTGAAGTCATGAGCGACTCTAGTTTTCCACTTAGTATTTCCCAAGACTAAACATAGTAAAGAAAAGTATGTACAGTGTACTGTGAAGGAAGCCAAGGACACAAAGTACTATCCCAAGAAAACTCACCATAATCATAATATCCTTGAAGTGTTGCTACGATTTAGCAACATCCACATGCTCAGTGAAGTGATACAAATGGTGTTTGTAGTAATAAGTGGAAGCAGCGAAAGCATATGCACAACAAAGTTCAGTGGATGGGGTTTGAGCCAAGTTGCAATTACATGCTCAAACCTCACAAGCTTTAACTCTTAACCCAAATCATCTTGTTTTTCATCTCTTTCTCGAAACCCATTCTCCTCACACATATGAGTTAGGAAATTAACAGACACGCATGGGTCAGAAAATTTGACAATCAATACACTTTAGTGGTGAGTTGAAGATGAATTTTCTATAAACCAATTGGCCAAGTAAAAGCACACTTCTGTTCTTAAATACCCCTTTTTGAGTTATATTTCTCTCCAACTTAAATGTTCATGTTTTTTTTTGAGAAAACGCAAAAGCTTTGCACCTCGTTGTACTGAAAAGGCAGTGCTAAAGTTAATTACACAACCAAGTTCGCAGGTTGGAAACTGAAAACAAGACAAGCAAAGGCAAATGCTCATGTTCCTCGTCCTTAAACCTAATCACATAAAAAATCCTAAACTTTTACTTACACAAAAAATTTCTTAATTAACTACTATGCAAAAAGACTTTTTTTCCTTCAATCATCAGAGCAACTAAGTAGAAAGTCTAAAGTCAAACAAGTATTGAGGAATCTTGAAACAGTAATTCTAGTTGTGTTTTGCTTTAGCCATTAAATTAAGAACTGGTCTTTCCATAATCATATCAGCACCTTGTTTCTGTTTATACACAGGCACTGTAGTCTCACATTACTTCAGAATCATAGTTGACTGACTTAGGATAGAACAGTCTCAGAGTTGAGCTTGTTTTTCGAACCATGCAGGAGAGATCAGAGTTAAGCTTGTTTTCTATTTGGATTTTTAGGGCCTCTTTGTCTCTTTTATCCGCATGAATCTATGCAAACTGTGCAAAGTAATATGATGTAAATGCATGTGCAAAATAGAGGAAGAGGTAAATGTTTTGATTCCTATGAAATTGTTTTGGTTTCATAGAAAGGGCTAAGTATTCCTATCATCCAATATAGGAGAAATTAAACCACAAAGTCTTCGAACCAATGAGACCTTTATTCTTTCAAGACATTAGAAGCTTAACTCAACTCTTGGGCTCCTCCGCAGGTGAACCTTAACAGATGACCATTGTTAGACTGCTGCAGGCAGGCTCGCGAGGCATGGTTTGCAGCATGCCCCACAGCGCTTGCTTTGTGAACAGTCAGAGGAGACCATGGCCCACCTCCTCACTGGCTGCCCCTTCCCTGCACCTTATGGCACGAGGCCATTTCATGGATTCGATCGACCACCCGGCTGCCCATTATTGGAGAAGACTTTGTGGACTGGTGGCAGCAAGACATCCACTCTGCCGACACCGCCCCTCGGAAGGGCACCTATTCAGTGAGCATGCTGTGGCATGGTGGACCTCCAAGCAGCACAACACAATGCCGCCGTCTTCGACAACGTGCAGCCCAACACCCACTAGCTTCCTATACACAATCAGGGCTGAGGTCCATCTGCAGGCGAAAGCAGGGGCAGCCCCGCAGTGGGTCTAGCGATGTTGCTTCCGGCCCTTCCTTGGTGCTCGTACATAACCATTCTGCTATCAACGCATCGAGATGAAAAGCTTTTCGAGTTTCCTCTTAGTCAGCGCAGCTGTTCCAGTGGAACATTGAAGCACACAAAAATAAAAAGCATAGGCACCGGCTGTCTAAGGGCAAGGCCGCCCGCAGAAAAATGTTTAAGCTTATCGCGGCAAAGACCCTAAGGATCTATTCCAGCTACCCTCGTCCAAACTCAAGGCAATAACCAGCAAGGAACCTAAGATTAGCAGGAATTTAACCGAACTCACGCGAGGGCTTCGGAGATGCGGGCGAAGTGGTCGCGGCCGTACGCCGAGGCGAAGTACTCCTCGACTTCGGGCTGCCACCGCAGCCCCGGCCTGAACGTGTACCGGTCCGTGGCGGCCGCAGCACCAGCAGCAGGCGCAGCCGCCGCCGCCGCCGCCGCCGCCGCGGGGGAGGCAGAGGGGGAGGAATCCATAACTGCGAGGGCGGTCGGGATTCGGCACTTGGGCGGTTTTGGGGTTTTTCTGTTTCTCAGGCGAGTTTTTGGGTTTAGGGCCTTGGTAGTCTTTAAAAAATAAGCCGCCTTCTCTTCAGCCTTTTTCATAAACCGTCTCTTTTATTTATTGAAAAAAATTCTAAGCTAGTTATAAAATAACTAATTTATTAGTTTCAACAAATTTAGAGGATGATTTATTTTTTAAACTGGGAAGAGGCAGCTTATTTTTTAAGTCGCTCGGAAAAACTGGCGTTGGACTTTCTTTGGGCAACGACTTAAAAAAAACTCTGCTCAAGCTTTGCCTCAAAAGAAACTCTGTTCAAGCTGATAGTACAATAGAAATAATGTACAATTAAAAATTAAAAAAACTGTAAATGTTTATGGCAGACATTTTCGTGTTATCTAAAAAAATGTGAGAAAAGAACATGTGTTGCAACATGCGAAAGCAGCAAAATCCATGCTAGAAAAAGTAGCCTTTGAACATGTTTTTGTTGTTTTCTAAAATCACGGCACATGTATTCTTCGATGCAAATTTGCAAGCATGTAGAATACATGGACATGTTTGTCAAAAAGCACATTTTCTATAAAAAAAAAGACCTATTAGTTTTGATTTTAGTCAAAACACTACCCTCCTCAAATAGTTGTCAAACTTATGCTTTTGTTGCTTTCTTCAAGGATAGAAAATCTACTCATCAAGGATCATGGAGATGATCTGAGAGACTGGAATCACCCTTTCATGTGCATGTCGAACTGGTCGGTCTCTACATGCTCTTGTAGTCCTTTGAAGGTGTGGTAGGCCGGAGGGGAACTTTTGGTTCTTGGGTACATATGTACCCTATATGAGAAAAAAATTAGTAATTTAACAAAAAGTCAAAAAAAATTGAAAATATTTTTGAAATAAACTTGACCTTTCATTGTACTAGTGAGAAAAGTTCCACAACAAGAAAATTTCTCTTTGACTTCTTTTCAAAAAAGACAAATTTTTGGTCAATATAGCATGAATAGTGACCTATAGTAGCAAATAAATTTTGTCTTTTTCGCTGTGAAGTCAACATAGGTTTTTTTTGCGAAAATTCATATACTAGTGCGCAAGTAAGTCAAGTTTAATCTAAAAATACTTTTGAAGTACTTTGACTTTTTGTTTAATTATTTAAAAGAAATACCCCATATAGGGTGTATATACATGCGGGAGTCAAAAGATATTTCCCGTGGTAGGCCATGGGTTCATACTAGTAGGTGTGGAAAGGTCGTGTTTTCTTTTGTAGGTTAAACCTAAATTTAGTTGTAAAATGTTCTTTTACAAATCATCGCAAGGGAGTTGGGAAAAGGGGAAAAGAATCTCCGCCCAAGCAAATAGGATGATCGTTTTGGCTCTCGGGCGCAAATACTCCTGGATGAATAATTAGCTCGAAATCAATTGTAGGTAAAAAAAATTAAAAAAATGTTTTTATTAGATTCTTGTTAGTGTAACAAGCGTGCTTGACAATTTTCATGTGAAATGGGGTAGCAGTGCTTCATCGGTGAAAAGAAACAATATTAAGTGTAACATTTGAAGGTAACATTTAGCGTTCGACTTGGTTTTTTTAAAGGTCAAAATGCTTAACTTTTCTCCCTAAAAATTTGTGGGTAGCATTTGGATGTCACAATGAACACATCTTTTTAAAATAAAAATATTGTCATTTGTAAAATAATATTTTTGATGCACAAGAGCATATACTCCCAAGAGGCGAATTGGTTTTCCACAAATTATACCACTTCAAAAACAACACAAAGGGTTGAGGATTACAAGACCACGATGCAATTGAGATTATCTAAATTAAGTCATGCTAGCAACCCAAATTCATCTCAATTAAGTCAAAGGATTCACATCCAACTAAGAATAAGGAGGTAATCTCGCCACGAGGAGGCGGCTACCTTGTCACTCAGTTCTTTAAACCGAAGGAAATATGCCTTAGAGGCAATAATAGTCGTTATTTTATATTTCCTTATTCATATTAGAATTGTATTGATCGGAAACCTAAATACATGTGTGAATACAGAGACAAACACTGTGTCCCTAGTGAGCCTCTACTTGACTAGCTCGTTGATCAAAGATGGTTAAGGTTTCCTGGCCATGCACATGAGTTGTCATTTGATAACAGAATCACATCATTAGGAGAATGATGTGATGGATAAGACTCATCCATTAGCTAAGCATAATGAACGTTTAGTTTTATTGCTATTGCTTTCTTCATGTCAAATACATATTCCTTCGACTATGAGATTATGCAACTCCCGAATATAGGAGGAATGCCTTGTGTGCTATCAAACGTCACAACGTAACTGGGTGATCATAAAGATGCTCTACAAGTATCTCCTAAGGTGTTTGTTGAGTTGGCATAGATCGAGATTAGGATTTGTCACTCCGAGTATCAGAGAGGTATCTCTGGGCTCTTTTGGTAATACACATCATAAGCTTGCAAGCAAATGACTAAGGAGTTGGTCACAAAGTGATGTATTATGGAACTAGTAAAGAGGCTTGCCGGTAACGAGATTGAACTAGGTATGTAGATACCGATGATCGAATCTCGGGCAAGTAACATACCGATAAACAAAGGGAATAACGTATGTTATCATAACGGTTCAACCGATAAAGATCTTCGTAGAATATGTAGGAGCCAATATGAGCATCTAGGTTCCGCTATTGGTTATTGGCCGGAGGGGTGTCTCGGTCATGTCTACATGGTTCTCGAACCCGTAAGGTCCGGACGCTTAACGTTCGATGACGATATTGTATTATATGAGTTATGTGATTTGGTGACCGAATGTTGTTCGAAGTTCCGTATGAGATCACGGACATGACGAGGAGTCTCAAAATGGTTGAGAGGTCAAGATTGATATATAGGACGATAGTATTCGGACACCGGAAGTGTTCCGGAGTGTATCGGGTATTTATTGGAGTACCGGAGGGGTTACCGGAACCCTCGAGGGGAATATATGGGCCATATGGGCTATGAGAGGGGAGCACACCAGCCCACAAGGGGTGGCGCTCCCCCCTATGGCATGTGGCTGAATTGGAGAAGGAAAAAGAGGAGTTCGACCCCCCTTCCTTTCTCTCTTCGCCCTTTGAGGGAGTCCTGGACTAAGGGGTCCTCGGGCGTCTGGCCTGTTAGCCATGGACCGAACTGATGGGCTGTGAAGATACGAAGACCGAAGACTGCACCCTTGTCCGAATGGGACTCTTCTTGGCGTGGAAGGCAAGCTTGGCGATCAAATATGTAGATTCCTTTCTTTGTAACCGACCTTATGTAACCCTAGATCCTCCTGGTGTTATATAAACCAGAGGGCTTAGCCCGGAGGGGGAGATTCATTATCATAGTCATACAGGCTAGACTTCTAGGGTTTAGCCATTACGATCTCGAGGTAGATCAACTATTGTAATACTCGCACTCATCAATATCAATCAAGCAGGACGTAGGGTATTACCTCCATAGAGAGGGCCCGAACCTGGGTAAACATCGTGTCCCTTGTTTCCTGTTACCATCGACCTTAGACGCACAGTTCGGGGGGGGGGCCTACCAGAGATCCGCCGGTTTTGACACCGACATTTGTGCTTTCATTGAGAGTTCCAATGTGTTTTCGACGAAAGGTTCGATGGCCCCTTCAATCGTCGATAGTGACGCTGTCCAAGGAGAAACCTTTCTCCCCGGACAGATCTTCGTGTTCAGCGGCTTCGCATTGCGGGCCAACTCGTTTGGCCACCTAGAGCAGATCGAGAGCTATGCCCCTGGCCATCAGGTCAGGTTTGGGAGCTCGAACTAAGTTGCGGACATCCATGGAGATTTGATCTCCGCCGGATCCGAGACCGCGGCGACCGCTCCTGGTCACCTTGACGAACATGACCTAAATCTCTCGTCAGACCGCATCCAGGAGATAGCTCATGTGACCACTCTGGCTTAGATCCAAAGCACACTGCGACATCTAAGGATCGGAGGCTCGACCCCACCACGGAGGCCACAGACTCCCCGGCGTTGGAGTCACATATGAACTTAACCTCACACAATATATGTGTCACCGAAATCCCTGACTCGTCTCCGGTTACAAGTTCCAAACCATGTGAGCCCACGGACGCCGAACTCGATCGTTCATCGATTTTCAAGTTCAGCGCCGCAAACATCTTCCAGCACTCACCCTTGGGCGACGTGCTAAGCTCATTAAAGAACCTATCCTTGGCGGGGGACTCACAGCCGAACTATATCCGGTTCGAACTAGAAGCTGATGATAGGGAATTTCGCTCCCCACCCGCCACCCACTTTATAGCCACTGTCGAAGACTTAACCGACATGCTCGATTACGGCTCCGATGACATCGACGGTATGGACAATGATGCCGGAGACGAAGAGGCCCAGGACCCGCCGTTCACCGGACGTTGGACGGCCACTTCCTCGTACGATGTGTACATGGTGGATGCACCAAAGGAGAACAGTGGTGATGACAAGGAAGATCCGGCTGAGGATAAACCTTCCGAAATACAATCCAAGCGTCGGCGTCAGCGGCGCCGCTCTAAGTCACGCCGCAGTAAAGACAGCAATACCGGCACAGGAGAATATAACACTCCAGAAGGTGCCGAAGACAACCAAGACCCCGTTGATACAACTAATGAACAAGATGAGCGGGAAGATGGGCAGGTCAACCCTAGTAAATAGGCCACACATGAAGACTCAGAGGACGGAAGATATCTTCCGCTCTCTGAGGACGAGGTGAGCCTCGGCACCGACGATTTCATCGTGACTGAGGAACCTCTTGAGTAGGAGCGCTTCAAGCGCCAGCTAATAGCCACTGCAAGGAGCCTGAAAAAGAAGCAGCAGCAGCTTCAAGCTGACCAAGATCTGCTCAATGATAAATGGACCGATGTCCTAGCAGCCGAAGAACACAGCCTCAAGCGCCCAACAAAAATCTACCCAAAGCGCAAATTGCTACCTAGTTTGACGAGGAGGCGCCGGAATACATACCACCATCGTACAATGTGGCCGACCGACCACCACGTGGTCGGGACAAAACGGCAACTCACGCCGAACACCAGCCCGCCCTGCCTCATCGCACAGGTAGAGGTAAATTAGCCCACGGCCATACATATGACCTCCGGCAAAACCTGAACAATAAAACAGGACACACCAGATCAATCTACGGATCTCAAGGACGTGCCTCGACACGCGACGACTGCCACCTATTCGGACATGACAAACTTAGTCATGCGCAGGCTGGAAACCGCAGACGGACTCCATCAGAGCTACGCCGTGATACGACCCGATATAGAGGCGCCGCACACCCTCATTACTTGACTGATGAGGTCATGGATCACGAATTCCCAGAAGGGTTCAAACCCATGAATATAGAATCATACGATGGAACCACGGACCCCGCGGTGTGGATCGAAGACTTCATTCTCCACATTCATATGGCCCGCGGCGATGACCTCCACGTCATCAAATACCTCCCTTAAAACTCAAGGGGCCAGCTCGGCATTGGCTCAACAGTCTGCCTGAAAATTCTATTGGCAGTTGGGAGGACTTGGAGGAGGCCTTCCTCGATAACTTCCAAGGTACATATGTTCGACCTCCGGACGCTGATGACTTAAGCCATATAGTTCAGCAGCCCGGAGAGTCCGCCAGGAAATTCTAGACTGGGTTCTTAACTAAAAAGAACCAAATCATCGATTGTCCGGATGCTGAAGCCCTAGCAGCCTTCAAACACAGCATCCGCGACGAATGGCTCGCTTGCCACCTCGGCCAAGAAAAGCCAAAATCCACGGCGGCCCTCACGGCACTCATGACCCGCTTTTGTGCAGGCGAGGGCAGTTGGTTGGCCCGTAGCAAAAAATGCAAGCGATGTTGGCACCCCTGAAGTTAAAAATAACAAAGACAAGTCTCGACGCAATAGATACAAGCGTCGAAACAACAGTGACAACACCGAGGATACGGTGGTCAATGCCGGATTCAGTGGCTCTAAGTCCGGTCAGCGGAAGAAGCCATTCCGAAAGAACAATTCAGGCCCATCCAGCTTGGACCGCATACTTGATCGTCCGTGCCAGATTCATGGCACCCCGGACAAACCACCCAACCATACAAATAGAGATTGCTGGGTTTTTAAACAGGCCGGCAAATTAAACGCCGAGAACAGGGAAAAGGGATCGCAAAGCGAGGATGATGACGAAGAGCCCAGGCAACCGAACATAGGGGGACAGAAGAAGTTTCCCCCTCGGGTCAAGACGGTGAACATGGTATATGCTACCCACATCCCCAAGAGGGAGCGCAAGCGTGCGCTCAGGGACGTCTACGCGATAGAGCCAGACGCCCCAAAATTTAATCCATGGTCGTCATGCCCGATCACTTTTGATCGCCGAGATCATCCGACCAGTATCCGTCATGGTGGCTCAGCCGCACTGGTCCTAGACCCAATAATTGATGGGTTTCACCTGACTCGCGTCCTTATGGACGGAGGTAGCAGCCTCAATCTGCTCTATCAGGATACAACGTGAAAAATGGGCATTAACCCATCACGGATCAAGCCCACCAGGACTACCTTCAAAGGAGTCATACCAGGTGTAGAGGCCCGCTGTACAGGCTCAATCACACTAGAGGTTGTCTTCGGATCTTCGGACAACTTCCCAAGCGAGGATTTAATCTTCGATATCGTCCCCTTCCGTAGCGGCTATCACGCACTGCTCGGACGAACTGCATTTGCTCGATTCAACGCAGTACCACACTATGCTTATCTCAAGCTCAAGATGCCCGGTCCACGCGGCGTCATAACGATCAATGGAAATACGGAACGCTCCCTCCATACAGAAGAGCACATAGCTGCCTTAGCAGCAGAAGTGCAGAGCGACCTTCTCGAGCAGAACCTTAATTCGGCTGCCGAGCCCATGGACACCGTTAAGAGCGTCTGAACTACTCTGCAACAGGAGAGCTCGGCTCGTCAGGAGCTCGACTAGCAATCCGGCCTCCGTCTCAGTCCCGATCGAGTGGTGGCATTCGTGCCACATGTACATAACTACGCACTCAAAATCCCATGGGCATCGACGGAGGCATAGCTAGCTTTGGTCCATAGTACGGCTCAACCGACATCGGATACACACATACTTTCACTTTTCCTGGCCTCCTTTTCAAGTCTCAATCCCACAGGCCCCATCTGGTGGTCTGGTCATTGGTCCTCTTGAAGGAAAAACGCACCAAGGCGGCAAGAAGCACAGGCATATGGGGGACTCCTCTAGGTGGTTTCGTTAACGATCACTCTACTTGTTTCTCAGGACCCACGTGCAGCTCTCCCTTGGTCAAGGCATAGTAACTAGCCTCCTGCTTATTGCATTACTTGTATAAACGAGCTTTAATGCACCAATGAAATTATAATAAGAACAGTTTGCGGCTCAAATTTTACGGCCCTAGCTTATCACTTGTTCTTCTTCTTTCTATTTTTTCTTTTCTAGTAACTTTATCAGGTAGCACCCATACACTTCGATACGTTTGATGTTTGGCAGGGGCTTCATAGCACCCCACACTACGGCAACAAAAGTCCGAACACTTTTTATAAGTATAGTTTGGCACCCCGAATTTAGCATTATATGCATTGGCTCCGAATCATGTCTTTGGTCAATAGTTGGGTTGCCCGGCTCCTGTGCTTGCTACCTTACGTTCCGCTATATCGGCTAAGGTAGTAAAGGGAGAACTACTGCGATTGTGCCCCGGTTTATCCAAAGGAGCACCTCAATAGAGAAAGCCAAAAACTGACTCTCATGATGCAGTGAGAGCCGATCAGCTGTTCCGAGGTTGCAAATCGTTGAAGATTTCTTCCACGTTGTGCGAAGGACCGGTACTTCCCGATAATACGCTTATAGCACTCTAGTTCGGAAACTAGGGGTGCGTCCATGTTTTTATTGTCGGACTCCTATGGCTAAGTGAGGGCGTTACAGCCGCATAGTCTGGTTGCCTGGTTCGTTGCGCTAAACAACTTCTTCAAGGACCATCTAATTGGATCAAGATTTTTTAGATTCCATCCTGAACACCCCCATACTACCTACGTGGGGGCAGAAGCCGACGACTGGTTAACCCTCAGATTTCATACAACACGGCCACACAGGAAGTAAAAATTGAAAAACATAACCAGCATTATATTGCACAATCACTTTGTTTTATCATACAAGGTAGAGGGAACTCGAATACATTCATTCAAAGATAGTGTCTTTCGCACAATGATCCGCAACAATGCGGGGCCCCTCCAAGACATCGCCGAAGTATCGCTCGGGTGTGCAGTGCTCCTTGCCCTCCGGCGGCCCCTCGGTCGCTAATTTGACAGCGTCCAGCTTCGCCCACCAGACCTTGCAATAGGAGAAGGCCAGACGTGCGCCCTCGATGCATACGGACCGCTTGACGACGTCCAGCCAAGGACAGGCATCCACCAGTCGCTTCACGAGGCCGAAGTAACTGCCGGGTATAGGTTCGGCTGGCCACAACCGGATTATTAAATCCTTCATGGCCAGTTCGACCACCCTATGCAGCTCGACCAGCTGTTTTAGCTGATCGCTGAAGGGCACCGGATGTTCTGGCGCAAGATATTGCGACCAGAACATCTTCTCCGAGGAGCTCCCTTCTTCGGCTCGGAAGAACTCCACGGTGTCAGCCACACTGTGTGGCAGATCAGTAAAAGCCCCTGGAGAACTCTGAATCCGGGTTAGTAAATGATATTTCATCTTCACATTCTTGCTTTGCATATTGAATTCCTTACCCGCCGCGATCTTCCTGGCCTCCTGGATCTCCTGGAGGGTGCCCTGGGCCTCATTCCAGGCTGCATCCGCACTCTGACGAGCCTTGGCGAGTTCGATCTCTTGAACCGACGCATCGCGCTTCAAGGCCTCACACTTCTTCACCACATCCTCGAGCTCCTGTTGGACCTCGTTGACCCGAGCCTTGAGCTTCTTTAGAGCGGCCTGCTCTCTGACTGCCTTCCCCTCGGCTTTGACCAGGGCCTCGACCTCGGTCGTCGCTTCTGTACATATCATGGCACTTCGGTCAAATGCATGTCATTTTACTTTTTTCGAATACATAACAAGTTATTACTTACCTTTTTTCCTGGAGCTTCCTCTTCACCTGGCCTAGCTCCTCCTCGGCCTCCGCCAGTTTCTACTTCAGTCCGGAGACTTCAGCAGTATGCAAGGCCGCGGCCAATAGCGATGCCTGTGCATACATTTTAGACAAATTTAGTTAGTTTCCTGCAATAGGAGATTGATCCTCTGTCCAGTTTTTTCTTTCCGAACACCGGACAGTGTCTCAGGGGCTACTGTCTATATTGGGATTTTCTCCTTTTTTGCGCCGCTTACCTCAAAACCTGTCAACAGGCTGCTGCAGGCTTCGGTTAGTCCGCTCTTGGCGGACTGAACCCTTTCAATTACCGTGCCCATATGGACACGGTGCTCATCCACAATGGAAGCGCCTCGCAGTGCTTCCAGCAGATTATCCGGTGCCCTGGTTGGACAGGGGTCACCGGGGGAACAGGCATCCCCCTTCTTTCGAAGGAGGTTGCGTGCCGGATTCCAGAGCCGCATCAGACTCCGGAATCATGTCCGGCTGAGGGCCGAACTAAATACGGCCCTCCCCACCAGTCTCCATGGGGATTGACTCCCCCTGGTGTCCAGCGACGGGGGTTTCGCCTTCTGGCGCCTCCTGAGCCTCTCCCCCGCCTGGAACAGTCCTTCGGGATAGCACCTCCGCATCATCCTTGGCCTTGGGGGAGGAGCGGTCGGCGGTGAATTGCTGGCCATCACCTTTGAGTCCAGTGAACCTCATGATGAGGATCGCTAGGAGCTGTCGTGGGCGGGACTGCAATAGCATAATTAATCATGTCAATACGACAAAGAGGAGAGGTTATGTAACGCCCCGGACACACCCGCCGGTGGTCGTTACTCCTGGCGGGATCTAGACTGGCCCCACAGATCAATACTAGTCTTTTCTGTGCACTTTGTCCTCACTCATGCGCACCCGGGAGCAACTTCCCGGTCGGTCACCCATCCTGACACTACTCCAAGCCGAGCACGCTTAACTTTGGAGTTCTGTCCGAATGGGCTACCGGAAAAGAAGGAATTCCTTATTAATATGAGTAGTCTACCATCCCTAATAAGCCAGGCTATCACAGTTAGATTTATGGGCATGTGCGAGTCTTAGCACTTACGATGCGGCCCGAGGCTTGGTACGGGGGCGTCGCTCCGGACTACTGTCGGCGTCCATGCGGAGCTTCCCGCGAGCGGGCCTTTCCCATTCTTGGGAGCCTCCGCCTCCAGAGTTGTGGAGGCCGCCCTCTTCTTCCTCCCTCCATCAGAGGGAGAGTCGCTCTTCTCCTCCTCATCGTTGTCGCCTTCAGCGACGGAGGAACGGGTCTTGTCTTCGGACGTCGCATCAGAAGCACCCTTGCGTCGGGGGCCACTGTGGACCCCCTTGGCCTTCCCCGTGGCCTTCTTCACGGGCACCGTATAGGGCGCCGGCACCAGCATCTTCGCTAAACGTGAAATGACTAGTTGTTCAAACAGCGGAGCCGGATACCGGATCTGCTTCGCCCTCTCCATCCAGTCCTGAAGAAGCAATAATAATAATAGCTTAGATATCATTCTTGAAACAATCAAGTAGGGGATGTGTTAGAAATAACATACCTTATTGGCGAGGTGATTGATGCCGTGCCCGCGGTCCGAATCCGTGGCCGGCGGTGTCTCGTTGCCCTTGAAGAGCAACTTCCAGGCGTCTTCGTGAGAAGTTTCAAAGAGCCTCTTCAGGGTATGGTGCTTCTTCGGATTAAAATCCCATAGAGGGTGGCTTCAGCTTTGGCAAGGGAGAATCCGACGAACTAGCATCACCTGGATTATATCGACAAGCTTGATATCCTTGTCCACCATAATTTCAACACACGTCTGTAGTGCTATTAGCTCATCTAATGACGACCAATTCGGGCTCTTCTCAACCCAGGAGGTGAGCCGCATTGGAGCATCGCAGCTGAATTCGGTAGCGGCGGCCCAGTTTGCCCGCGGGGTTCTGTGATGTAGAACCACTGTTTCTGCCATTCCTTGTCAGTCTCCGCGAAAGTGCCTTTCGGCTAGGAGACATTAGTCAGCTTGCCCACCATGGCGCCTCACACTCCGTGTGCTGGCCATCCACCACCTTTGGCTTCACATTGAAGACCTTGAGCCACAACCCAAAGTGAGGTTGAATGCAGAGGAAGGCCTCACATACGACGATGAATGCTGAGATTTTGAGGAAGGAGTTTGGAGATAGATCATGGAAGTCTATCCCATAATAGTACATCAGCCCACGGACGAAAGGGTGGAGTGGAAACCCTAGCCCACAGAGGAAATGAGGGATGAATACCACCCTCTCATTGGGCTTCAGTGTGGGGACGACTTGCCCCTGGATAGAAGACGGTGGGCGATTTCCTTCGCCAGGTACCCAGCCGCCCGAAGCTCAGTAATGTCCTCCTCCTTGACGGAGGAGACCATCCACTTGCCTTGACCTTCGGATCCGGACATGGTTGAGTGCTTGCTCGAGTGGGAAAAAGATGAGAACCTGGGCATTGGAGCTCGAGAGTGGAAGGGCAGAGGAAGAGAGAAGGCGTGGGAGAAGAAAGGGGATTCTTATTTCCTTATAAGGGCAGTGAATATTGAACGCCTTCCCACTCGCCTTAAAGCTCGCCTACTCCCAAGGGCTGTGTAAATGGCTCGGTTGGGTTACACATGCCCATATTGTTGAGAATCCCGCAATAAGGGGACACGATCTCTGTTTTGACAAGACGTGCCAATGGCAACCACGTCTCAAAACATGGAGTGGCAGACAAAAACAGTTCAAAATTATGGCCGGACTGACATGACGTCGCATTACTAAAGTTGTCAGCGGATTAGATTGTGAAATATTATACCCTCTACGGCTGTGTGTTACAGATCCGGACACGTTTATTACGTCCGAAGACTATCTTGGAGTTCAGAAGGAGGAACCCGCCTTACAATGCCGAAAACAGATCTACGCGTTGGATACCTTGTCATTGAAGCCAGGTTCAGGGGCTACTGAGGGGGTCCTGGACTAAGGGGTCCTCGGGCGTCCGACCTATTAGCCATGGGCCGGACCGATGGGCTATGAAGATACGAAGACCGAAGACTGCACCCGTGTCTGAATGGGACTTCCCTTGGCATGGAAGGCAAGCTTGGCGACCGAATATGTAGATTCCTTTCTTTGTAACCGACCTTGTGTAACCCTAGATCCTCCCAGTGTCTATATAAACCGGAGGACTTAGTCCGGAGGGATACTCATTATCATAACCACACAAGCTAGACCTCTAGGGTTTAGCCATTACGATCTCGTGGTAGATCAACTCTTGTAATACTCATATTCATCAAGATCAATCAAGCAAGATGTAGGGTATTACCTCCATAGAGAGGGCCCGAACCTGGGTAAACATCGTGTCCCTTGTCTCCTGTTACCATTGACTTTAGACGCATAGTTCGGGAACCCCTACCCGAGATCCGCCTGTTTTGACACCGACACCCTTCCCTTTCTTCTCCGGTAAAATAAGGAAGGGGGGCGCCACTTGGGGAAACCCCAAGTAGGATTCGGATCCTACTTGGGGCGCCCCTGGCTACCTCTCCTCCCTCCCACTTATATATATGTGGGGAGGGGGCACCTAGAACACACAACATCAATTGTTAGCCGTGTGCGGCGCCCCCTCCACAGTTTACACCCCCGGTCATATTCTTGCGGTGCTTAGGTGAAGCCCTGCGCGGATCACTTCACCATCACCATCACCACACCGTCATGCTGACGGAACTCATCTAGTTCCTCGACGTCTTGCTGGATCAAGAAGACAAGGGACATCACCAAGCTGAACGTGTGAAGAACTCGGAGGTGTCGTACATTCGGTGCTTGATCGGTCGGAGCTAGAAGAAGTTTGACTACATCAACTGCATTGTCAAACGCTTCCGCTTTCGGTCTACGAGGGTACGTAGACACACTCTCCCCCTCATTTCTATGCATCTCCATGGATAGATCATTGCGTGTGCATAGATTTTGTTTTTTGTTTTTCCATGCAACGTTTCCCAACAGTGGCATCATGAGCCAGGTCTATGCATAAATGATATGCACAAGTAGAACACAAATAGTTGTGGGCGGTGATAGTCATACTGCTTACCACCAACGTCTTATTTTGATTCGGCGGTATTGTGGGATGAAGCGGTCTAGACGAACCTTAGATGTCCACGCACATGAGACCAGTTCCACCGACAAACATGCAACTAGTTTTGCATAAAGGTGGCTGGCGGGTGTCTGTTTCTCCTATTTTAGTTGAATCGAATTTGACTATGGCCGGTCCTTGAAGAAGGTTAAAACAGCAAACTTGACAAAACATCATTGTGGTTTTGATGCGTAGGTAAGAACGATTCTTGCTAGAAGCCCGTAGCAGCCACGTAAAACTTGCAACAACAAAGTAGAGGACGTCTAACTTGTTTTTGCAGGGCATGTTGTGATGTGATATGGTCAAGACATGATGTGATAAACATTATTGTATGAGATGATCATGTTTTGTAAGATATCTGACAACCGACAGGAGCCTTATGCTTGTCTCTTTATTGTATGAAATGAAAACGCCATGTAATTGCTTTACTTTATCACTATGCGTTAGCGATAGTTAGAAGCAATAGTTGACGAGACAACCAGGACGCTATGATGGAGATCAAGGTGTCGAGCCGGTGACAATGGAGATCATGGCGATGCTTTGGAGATGGAGATCAAAAGCACAAGATGATGATGGCCATATCATCTCACATATTTTGATTGCATGTGATGTTTATCTTTTATGCATCTTATTTTGCTTAGTACGGCGGTAGCATTATAAGATGATACCTTAACTAAATTTCAAGGTATAAGTGTTCTCCCTGAGTATGCACCGTTGCGATAGTTCGTCGTGTTGAGACACCACGTGATGATTGTGAAGGAAATATGCCCTAGAGGCAATAATAAAGTTGTTATTCATATTTCCTTATATCACGATAAATGTTTATTATTCATCCTAGAATTGTATTAACCGGAAACTTAGTACATGTGTGAATACATAGACAAAAAGAGTGTCCCTGGTATGCCTCTACTAGACTAGCTTGTTAATCAAATATGGTTAAGTTTCCAGACCATAGACATGTGTTGTCATTTGATGAACGGGATCACATCATTAGAGAATGATGTGATGGACAAGACCCATCCGTTAGCTTAGCATAATGATCGTTTAGTTTTATTGCTATTGCTTTCATCATGACTTATACATGTTCCTCTGACTATGAGATTATGCAACTCCCGAATACCGGAGGAACACCTTGTGTGATATCAAACGTCATAACATAACTGGGTGATTATAAATATGCTCTACAGGTGTCTCCGATGGTGTTTGTTGAGTTGGCATAGATCAAGATTAGGATTTGTCACTCCGTGTATCGGAGAGGTGTCTCTGGGCCCTCTCGGTAATGCACATCACTATGAGCCTTGCAAGCAATGTAACTAATGAGTTATTTATGGGATGATGCATTATGGAATGAGTAAAGAGACTTGCCGAGAACGAGATTGAACTAGGTATGAAGATACCGATGATCGAATCTCGGGCAAGTAACATACCGATGACAAAGGGAATAACATATGTTGTTATGCGGTTTGACCAATAAAGATCTTCGTCGAATATGTAGGAACCAATATGAGCATCCAGGTTCCGCTATTGGTTATTGACCGGAGATGTGTCTCGGTCATGTCTTCATAGTTCTCGAACCCATAGGGTCCGCACGCTTAACGTTCGATGATGATTTGTATTATGAGTTATGTGATTTGATGACTGAAGCTTGTTCGGAGTCCCAGATGAGATCACGGACATGACGAGGAGTCCCGAAATGGTCGAGAGGTAAAGATCGATATATTGGAAGGTTATATTCGGACACCGGAATGGTTCCAAAGTGTTTCGGATATTTTTCGAAGTACCGGGAGGTTACTAGAACCCCCCGGGGAAGTAGTGGGCCTTAATGGGCTTTAGTGGAAAGGAGAGAAGGGCCTCAAGGGGTGGGGGCGCCCCCATGGCTGGTCTGAATTGGACTAGGAGGGTGCGGCGCCCCCCTCTTTCCTTCTCCTTGTTGGAATAGGAATGGGGGGGTCGGGTCCTACTTGGACTGGGAGTCCAAGTAGGACTCCCCCCTTTGGCGCGCCCCCCTTGGGCCGGCCTCTTCTTTCCCCCTCCTTTATATATGTGGGAGGGGGGCACCCCAAAGGACACCAAGTCTTCTCTTAGCCGTGTGCGGTGCCCCCCTCCACAGTTACACACATCGGTCATATCGTCATAGTGCTTAGGCGAAGCCCTACGCTGGTAACTTCATCATCACCGTCAACACGCCATCATGCTGAAGGAACTCTCCCTCATCCTCAACTGGATCAAGAGCTCGAGGGACGTCATCGTGCTGAACGTGTGCTGAACACGGAGGTGTCGTACATTCGGTGCTAGGATCGGTTGGATCGCGAAGACGTTCAACTACATTAACCGCGTTACTAAATGTTTTCGCTTTTGGTCTACGAGGGTACATGGACACACTCTCCCCTCTCGTTGCTATGCAGCTCCTAGATAGATCTTGCGTGATCGTAGGAAAATTTTGAAATACTGCGTTCCCCAACAGTGGTATCAGAGCCAGGTCTATGCTTGGATGTTATATGCACGAGTAGAACACAAAGAGTTGTGGGTGATAATAGTCATACTGCTTACCACCAATGTCTTACTTTGATTCGGCGGTATTGTTAGATGAAGCGGCCCAGACTGACATTACATGAACGCGTTCATGAGACTGGTTCTACCGACGTGCTTCGCACACAGGTGGCTGACGGGTGTTTGTTTCTCCAACTTTAGTTGAATCGAGTTTGACTACGACCGGTCCTTGTTGAAGGTTAAAACAACATACTTGACGAAAAATCGTTGTGGTTTTGATGCGTAGGTAAGAACGGTTCTTGCTAGAAGCCCGTAGCAGCCACATAAAACTTGCAACAACAAAGTAGAGGACGTCTAACTTGTTTTTGCAGGGCATGTTGTGATGTGATATGGTGAAGACACGATGAGATATAAATTGTTGTATTAAGATGATCATGTTTTGTAAAAGATATCGGCAACTGGCAGGAGCTTTATGGTTGTCGCTTTATTGTATGAAATGCAATCACCATGTAATTGCTTTACTTTATCACTAAGCGGTAGCGATAGTCGTGGAAGCAATAGTGGGCGAGATGACAACGATGCTATGATGGAGATCAAGGTGTCAAGCCGGTGACAATGGAGATCATCACGGTGCTTTGGAGATGGAGATCAAAGGCACAAGATGATGATGGCCATATCATGTCACATATTTTGATTGCATGTGATATTTATCCTTTATGCATCTTATTTTGCTTAGTACGGCGGTAGCATTATAAGATGATCTCTCACTAAATTTCAAGGTACAAAGTGTTCTCCCTGAGTATGCACCGTTGCTATAGTTCGTCGTGCCGATACACCATGTGATGATCGGGTGTGATAAGCTCTACATTCACATACAATGGGTGTAAGCCAGTTTTGCATGTGTAGAATACTTGGGTTAAACTTGACGAGCCTAGCATATGCAGATATGGCCTCGGAACACTGAGACCGAAAGGTCGAACCTGAATCATATAGTAGATACTAGTAGAATGTCCGTGCGTTGCTACGGGCTTTTGAAATATTTTGATGGAGTTATATAAACATAATGTCACATGTATAGAAAAGTTATCTAGTAACAATTTGATACTAATTGAAATCCACTTAACTTGCAATGTAAGTTTGTTAAAAGATAATTTGATGATGTATACGAGGATCCATCTATGAATCTATTACGAATTAAGATCCGCTTGATGCGTTTAATATATTCTCGCACAATATAAAAGACGTTGTCTTTGACTTCATTCACACGATATTTGAGCAAGTATAATAAATATTTCTTTCTTAACTTATAACCATCTTGTAAAAGCAAAGGTATAAAAATGTGCAATAGAGAATACTCATCTTGCAAATCGGACGTACTTCTTTACCGTCTCATAAGAGCATAAAGTCAAAAACAAAATAGCCAGACACATCCCTGTAATTTTCTAAATTAATCGTATATCTTGAATATAGTGAAGAAGAAAAAATAATGCTTGTATCTTGAATGTTATGAAAATGAGAAATTTATCTATCTGTATTCGTTGGAATACCAACCGGAAATATATGTTGTCATCTAGATATATCCAAATTTCAGCTGGGCCGTGCAATTTTGAGTGTGTCCTTGAATTCCCTCGCAAATCTTCGTAATTCCACTAAATACTTCGATGTTTTAGTCTCAAGCGACTATAATGTATGGGTAGGGTCCAGAATATATACACGACTTGCATTTTTGTCGCTCACGTACCAGATTTATGGGCCGATGAATTCATATGGAAGATAAATATTAGAAACAATTAATCATCACAACAATGGACAAGGGACCTTACTTACCAAGTTGCATGATGAGATGTGTGCTATCAAACAGTGGTACCAACATTCGAATATTTGCCTTCATGCAGAAATATCTTCCCTTACAACCGCCCGTCCGCTCCCGTCCCCGCGCCTCCCTTAAATATGGCGTCGCCGCATCCTCCTCTCCCCTCCATGGCGTCGACCGATCCCTCCTTTTTTGGCCACGGGTCGAGCCCGTCCCCTATTGTCCCCACAACCTACCTTCTCTCTGTAGTGTCACCCACAATCTCCTCTGCCTGCCACGTCATCGCCGGCCGCCTTCTCTACCGACAACCTCTCGTGCCGCAACATCGGCACCGAGTCTGCATGCCCGCCGGTCTGGTATCCTGGTCAGCCAAATCCGGCTAGTCAATGTAGAAGAGCTTGCCGCTGATGGAGCCATCATCATCTAAATCGGGCACAAAGGTGTGACGCAACAAGGAGGGATGGCGCCCTTGTCGTCTACATAGGGCACAATGGTATGACGCGGTGAGGAGAGACAACACCATCCTCGTTTAGATCAGGCACAACAGTGTGTTGCGGTGAGGAGGGACGGCGAGAAGGAACAACGCCCTTGTCATCTAAATCACGCCATGTTTGTTTCCCGCCGCACATCTTCATCTTGTCTTCCTCATCTCATCTCCGCCCAGACTTGGCTCTACTCCATGTCTCTCCGCCCTAGCATGCAGTTTTTCATCACATCCTAAATATGCCCATTCTGGTGTGCATGTCCTACTTCTTCCCTAACATTTCTCTTCTTTGCACTAACTCTATTTGCTCTGTTGGCACCGTAGACGTCACTTGGAAACAATTAGCACCGCCTTGATGCATCAATAAAATGAAAATATACAATACAATGGGATGACGGTCATACAATACAGTGAGATTACGGCACTATATTGGGCATTACATCAAATGTCAACCGCGATGAGCGGCTACACCACACCCATAAGCTTCACCATTAGATATGACTATTGTGCTACACTACCCTCGTCAGCTCACACTTAAAGGATGAACCTATGCACAATATCGCTAGCCTAATATACCAATTAGAAACATCATGTTTTATTGTCAATTTAGCTAAGGAAAAAGAGAACATACAATTTGTTGAGATTTTTCTTATGACAATTTGATGCCATGTCACAAGTTTTGATCTGCAGAGCTGTCACGAGATAATTTGGTTATGAAAAGGATCACAAATAAAATATTTTGGTGCCATCAAAATTTTCCAATGAATAAAAAATAAATAGAATGGTATAGAACAGATTGCTAAATTAATAAATGTAGAGGAGCTTCATTTTACAGTCTTATCTATAGATGTCTACTAAACTAATTCTGAGTCATAGGGACAAAAACATAAAGCCTGACAAGGGAAAAAAGCGAGAACACATCCTACAATCTTACCTACAGATATCGGCACATTGTCAGGTGTTGCCTCTTTGCTAGAAGTACAGTTAGACATTTTAGAATGGCCGGCGCATTTCTGCTCTTAGAAACAATAGAAACCGGCAATATGTACAACACCTAATATTATCATGACGACAATAACTATTCCGATTGATGAGAAGGATATTTCCTGGTATCCCATTATGGCCAAGTACGAACTGAAGATAATATCTACATTGAAATAAAGCCGTCATTAAAACACTAAATCCTCAATTGCACATAGCTGCTGACTTGAAATAATTATTTGTTGCGAAGGTGATATATGTACAGTAATTCTGAACCCTAATGCATGAAGAGTGGAAAAAATGTGTACCATGATTGTATATGGAAACTTTACCCAAAATCATATTTTTTGACTCTTATTAAAGTAAATATTTCAGCATAGGAGTTGAATTGGTATTCACAAACGTCAATTTGTCAAGGCCCGGAAATCATTCTAGCATTATCACGGATTCAAAATAAAACATAGCTAGATACCTGGAGTCTCATTGGAAATCCCTTTCGACTGGTATAGAACATCAGATCAATTTTTACCTAGAAGGCTAGAACTATACCACAATATACATATACAAGTTTATTTCAATCGCGCGCATCAAATTGGTGACAAACACGACTATAGAAAAGGAACAAAATGGATGGCAGAGAGACCAATGGAGATATATGCATGTATCTCGGTTTTGGGCTATCATCTTCACAATCAGAGAGACCATAACTTTGCCCCTCAACTAATTAAGAGTAGTATTGTTTTGTTTGACACATGTAATTAACTTACCAAAGAGGGATTAATCTCTGAAGGTTTCACGAAAATTCTTGGTGGAATTTGTTTGAACGACTGGCTTTAATGCATCCAGCATGCTCCGCATTCAAGTATTCCACCCTGTTGGTGTCATTCAAAGATGCCTTGCCTGAAGTGAGATGCATGCCACATAAATCATAATAGGCTGGAAGCAGCGAGCACTGGTATGTGCATAACCGTGACCAAAATTCGTCGAATTTACTGAATCAATTAATTTTAGATGAAAACTGAATTAACAAACTGGAGATCGGTGTGACCATAAAGTAGATCGACCTGCAACATAAATAAGGAGGCCCCCATAATTAGTTTCTGTCAGGTACTGCAGCATAGATCTTAATCCTTTTGGGTCGTCTGGATAAGCCATTGGGACGTACTGCACTGAGAAAAAAAAGTTGCATGAACCAGATCAAAAAAAAGTTGCATGAACCAGATCGAATTCCCAGTTCAACTAATTCATGTCCAAAAGAGCTGAAGCAAGTAGCATCTTTAGCAAAATAGTTGGAAACCTTTATGCCTGTGCATTGCTGGGTCTGTTCTAGAACCTGCACCACGGAAGAAAATATCATGTAAGTATACGTTTTGAAAGCTTCGACAAACTATTTGGTCAGTATATAAATTTAATGAATTAAATTCCCAATTTTAGTTGTCGAACTCATGGACGATGCAGCAATATGCCGATGCACATACAAAATTTGTGTACCTTCTTTCCAAAATACATGTGAAGTTATGAATTTTGGTAGTAGAGATAAACGAGGAAGGAGATTGACTTGGTGGGATCGCATGCAACTTGAGATAACCGTGTCCTTTAATTGGTGGTGCACTGGGCACATCGGATAAACCATCCTGCACATGACTCATTCGATTCCGCATAGTAAAATCTACTCTATTGTGTTAGAAAGAAGGAAAGCAGATGACCCTTGCAACTTATGGTGATAGATGATGCAGAAAAAAGAAACAATTTTGGGAAGAAACTCTGGGTCCTAGGTTACATGCATCATCGATTGGACAAACAACAAATACGATTATGATGCAGTTGAGGAATCGAATTATTCTTGCATTTTCCAAAGGAAAGTAAATATCCATATCATAATGGTAAGAAAAATTGGGTTTCTACAAAGATTTTCTTAGAGTAATAAATATTGGCTAGATCATCATCGAACAAAATGCACAAACATGTCGTCCAAAAGAAGATACCAGTAAACAGCTTGTGTATCTTAACAGTAGCATATAGAGAAGGTTTGTTCAATGGGAAAAATAATTGTTGCAATATCTATATGTTGAATAATTTCAATGCCTAGCCCAATTGCAAAGATTATCTATCACGGGCATATTGATCTTCATGTTACAGGCAAAGACGAATGATTGTGTATCTTAGGAAAAATACCGGAGCTTTCATATGCACTGGAGGACTGGAATTAGGGCTATTCGCTCATTTGATATGGCAGATAATGAAGCAGGGAGTAAACAAAATGAGAATAGTTTATCAATTACCACAGGAAACTAACCACTTTAGGAGAAGATTTGACATCGCCTCCAGCAGACATGAGTGGAGCAGTGTTCCGACTGGCTTGGCTGGCTTACGAGGCTTAGGAATCACATTGTTCCCCGGACTGGACCAGTATGTGACTACTCAGATGCATACCCACCCATTGCTCCGCCACGCCACCTGGCTTGAGAACCACGAGCTTCCTGCAGAGTCCCAGTGCTCCTCCCCCTCAACGTACGCAACAACACACATGTGGCCGCCGTTGCTGCTGTGGCTTCCCAGCGCCATGTCCCTTGACGTGCTCTGATCCGAGTAGCCATCGATGGAGTAGTAGTTCTGCTGCCCAGGCACGTTGGCGTAGCCGGGGGGGGGGCGTCACAGTGGCGGGGTGAGGAGTCATCGGAGTACCTGTCGCCGCTGCATACCTCGACCTCCTCTGTGTCGGAGGAATCCTTCATGTCGGAGGCCATGAAGGGGTTCCCATTTTGTGGCACGCAGCGACAGGTGGCTAATCTTCGTAAATTCTCCGGCAGCGGCATGCCGAGGGCGCTCCTGAACACAACCCGCCCGCATGACAGCCGGCCACATCTGGGTGTCTGCCTCCGCAGGCATGCACCCTTTATGGAGTGTGACAAGCACGGGGCTGGCCGTCGCCCATGCCTGGTCCTCCCTCCTGCCGCAGATCGGTCATGCATTGCCTCCGCGGTCGCTCGCCATTGTTGCGGAGAAGTCATCCACAGATAGATGTGCATCCGTTGCGGCGGCTCGATTGAGAAACCCTGATCAGGGGGAAGAGTCAGAATTGGGCGGTGGCGACGCATCGATCTATAGGAATCCTATGCGCGAGAGAAAGAAAGAAAGACGTGGGGATTGGGGTGCGGCGGCGCAGCTGGTGGAGAACGGGAGACGAGTCGCGGTGTGCTAGGAATTGAGCAAGGGGAGACGTACGTGGTCTGGACTCTGGAGGGCTAGCCAACGAGTGAACCAACGACGTACGAACTGTACAATTAGGAGTAGAGATGATCAACATAGTGATGTTCATCATTAAAAACTACTCCATCTCACGTGATGATCGGACATGGTTTAGTCGATATGGATCACGTGATCATTTAGAAGACAAGAGGGATGTCTATCTAAGTGGGAGTTCTTAAGTAATATGATTAATTGAACTTTAATTTATTATGAACTTAGTACTTGATAGTATTTGCATGTCTATGTTGTTGTAGATCAATGGCCCGTGCTATCGTTCCCTTGAATTTTAATGCGTTCCTAGAGAAAGCTAACTTGAAAGATGATGGTAGCAACTACATGGACTAGGTCCGTATCTTGAGGATTATCCTCATTGCTGCACAGAAGAATTACGTCCTGAAAGCACCGCTAGGTGCAAGACCCGCTGCAGGAGCAACTCCGGACATTGTGAATGTCTGGCAGAGCAAAGCTGATGACTACTCGATAGTTCAGCGTGCCATGCTTTACGGCTTAGGGTCGGGACTTCAAAGACGTTTTGAACGTCATGGAGCATATGAGATGTTCCAGGAGTTGAAGTTAATATTTCAAGCAAATGCCCGAATTGAGAGATATGAAGTCTCCAGTAAGTTTTATAGCTGCAAAATGGAGGAAAGTAGTTCTGTCAGTGACATATACTCAGAATGTCTGGGTACCACAACCACTTGACTCGACTGGGAGTTAATCTTCCTGATGATAGTGTCATCGACAGAGTTCTTCAATCACTGCCACCAAGCTACAAAAGCTTCGTGATGAACTATAATATGCAAGGGATGGATAAGACAATTCCCGAGCTTTTCGCAATGCCAAAGGCTGCGGAGGTAGAAATCAAGAAGGAGCATCAAGTTTTGATGGTTAACAAGACCACTAGTTTCAAGAAAAAGGGCAAAGGAAAGAAGGGGAACTTCAAGAAGAACAACAAGCAAGTTGCTGCTCAAGTGAAGAAGCCCAAGTCTAGACCTAAGTCTGAGACTGAGTGCTTCTACTGCAAAGGAACTGGTCACGGGAAGCATAACTGCCCCAAGTATTTGGCGGATAAGAAGGATGGCAAAGTGAAAGGTATATTTGATATACATGTTATTGATGTGTACCTTACTAATGCTCGTAGTAGCGCCTGGGTATTTGATACTGGTTATGTTGGTCATATTTGCAACTCGAAATAGGGGCTACAGATTAAACAAAGATTGACTAAGGACGAGGTGACGATGCGCATGGGAAATGGTTCCAAAGTAGATGTGATCGCCGTCGGCATGCTACCTCTACATCTACGTCGGGATTAGTTTTAGACCTATATAATTGTTATTTGGTGCCAGCGTTGAGCATGAACTTTATATCTGGATCTTGTTTGATGCGAGAGGTTATTCATTTAAATCAAAGAATAATGGTTGTTCTATTTATATGAGTAATATATTTTATGGTCATTCACCCTTGATGAGTGGTATTTTTTATTGGATCTCCATCATAGTGATACACATATTCATAATATTGAAGCCAAAAGATGCAAGGTTAATAATGATAGTACAACTTATTTGTGGCACAACTGTTTAGGTCATATTGGTGTAAAGCACATGAAGAAACTCCATGCAGATGGGCTTTTGGAATCATTTGATTATGAATCACTTGATGCTTGCGAACCATGCCTCATGGTCAAGATGACCAAGACTCCGTTCTCCGAAACAATGGAGCGAGCAACTGACTTATTGGAAACAATACATACTGATGTATGCGGTCCGATGATTGTTGAGGCTCGCGTCGGGTATCGTTATTTTCTGACCTTCACAGATGATTTTGAGCAGATATGGGTATATCTACTTGATGAAACATAAGTCTTAAACATTTGAAAAGTTCAAAGAATTTCAGAGTGAAGTGGAAAATCGTCGTAATAAGAAATTAAAGTTTCTACAATCTGACCGTGGAGGTGAATATTTGAGTTACGAGTTTGGTCTTCATTTGAAACAATGTGGAATAGTTTCGCAACTCACGCCACCTGGAACACCATAGAGTAATGGTGTGTCCGAACGTTGTAACCGTACTTTATTAGATATATATGGTGCGATCTATGATGTCTCTTACTGATTTACTGCTATCGTTTTGGGATTATGCTTTAGAGACGGCTGCATTCACGTTAAATAGGGCACCATCTAAATCCGTTGAGACGACACCATATGAACTGTGGTTTGGCAAGAAACCTAAGCTGTCGTTTCTTAAAGTCTGGGGCTGCGATGCTTATGTGAAAAAGCTTCAACCTGATAAGCTCGAACCCAAATCGAGGAAATGTGTCTTCATAGGATGCCCAAAGGAGACTGTTGGGTACACCTTCTATCACAGTTCCGAAGGCAAGATATTCGTTGCTAAGAATGGATCCTTTTTAGAGAAGGAGTTTCTCTCAAAAGAAGTGAGTGGGAGGAAAGTAGAACTTGATGAGGTAACTGTACCTTCTCTCGAATTGGAAAGTAGTTCATCACAGAAATCAGTTCCAGTGATTCCTACACCAATCAGTGAGGAAGCTAATGATGATGATGATCATGAAACTTCAGATCAAGTTACTACCGAACCTCGTAGGTCAACCAGAGTATGATGTGCACCAGAGTGGTACGGTAATCCTGTTTTAGAGGTCACGTTACTTGACCATGACGAACCTATGAACTATGAGGAAGCGATGATGAGCCCAGATTCCGCAAAATGTCTTAGGCCATGAAATCTGAGATGGGATCCATGTATGAGAACAAAGTGTGGACTTTGATTGACTTGCTCGATGATCGGCAAGCCATAGAGAATAAATGGATCTTCAAGAAGAAGACTGACGTTGATGGTAATGTTACTGTCTACAAAGCTCGACTTGTTGCGAAAGGTTTTTGACATGTTCAAGGAGTTAACTACGATGAGACCTTCTCACCCGTAGCGATGCTTAAGTCTGTCCGAATCATGTTAGCAATTGCCGCATTTTATGATTATGAAATTTGGCAAATGAATGTCAAAATTGCATTCCTTAATGGATTTCTTAAAGAAGAGTTGTATATGATGCAACCAGAAGGTTTTGTCGATCCTAAAGGTGCTAACAAAGTGTGCAAGCTCCAACGATCCATTTATGGACTGGTGCAAGCCTCTCGGAGTTGGAATATACACTTTGATAGTGTGATCAAAGCATATGGTTTTATACAAACTTTTGGAGAAGTCTGTATTTGCAAGAAAGTGAGTGGGAGCTTTGTAGCATTTTTTATATTATATGTGGATGACATATTGTTGATTGGAAATAATACATAATTTCCGGATAGCATAAAAGGATACTTGAATAAGAATTTTTCAATGAAAGACCTCAGTGAAGTTGCTTATATATTGGGAATCAAGATCTATAGAGATAGATCAAGACGCTTAATTGGAATTTCACAAAGCACATACCTTGATAAAGTTTTGAAGAAGTTCAAAATGCACTACTGCAGGATGGTCCAAACGCGACACTACGATCAGAGACCCTTCGACGAAATTGTGTGCGATGCAATGATCACAAATGGAGGTGTAAAAAACCGTCAAAAAAGATGCAAAACGTTTGTGATGACGGATGCATCAAACACGGTTCAGATTTTAGTTGCGTGTGCGATGCAGGGCATACGATTCAGTTCAATTAACTGTTTGGGATGAGGAGGAACAAAAGAAACGGGCAGCCAAATGAAGTCATGTGCAATATATAGCATACGGTTCACTAGGATGAACTGTGTGTGATTAGGCAACACAATGGAAATGGTTCAACTGAACAAGATGTGTGTGATACGCGGCAAATAGGTCTGTAATCAGAAATGTGTGCGAAGACCAATAATAACACAGACGATTGCTGCTAATAAGCCGTGTGATTTGCTCTGTCTATAGTAGAATAACATGTATATATATAATTGAAATAAACATCCAATTACATAAGTGACTATACAGATCATTTGCACACACCTCAATAAACAATTGCATGCATTCTAAAGTAGGAGAAAAGATCGTCTAGTCATCTACTTCTTTTGATGCTCCTGCCACTGCTATGTGGCTCGATCCCTCGTCTGGGTCAGGAAGAAGACAGTTCCTCATGTCAACAATTCGCCTGTACATCTCGTAGCTTGTGTACGTGTCCATGGCCGCGTACTTGACATGTTGTTCATCTAGTCTCTTATGCCACACACTGTGCCAGGCGTTCATGTCCTTATTGCTCTCATTCTTCATCTTCATGTAGTAGGGGTCGATGATGGCCGAGGCGAGGTCAACCAGGGAGTTCAGTTTTTTTTCTCACTGCCCCAGACCTTGCAGTTGCGTTGGATGTTGACAAGATTCGGGCATTTCAAGCCCGAAACCTTGAGTGCTTTTGGATCGTTGGTGGTGTCCACCGCATTGAAATTGTAGTCGGAGCTGTTGATAAACCTGGAGAAACGCTCTCAAGGCGTTGTGGCCAGGTGGTAGTGGTAGATGAGGACGTCATGTCGCATGCACAACTGGGCGACGACAACCTTCTAATCATGCCCGTCACGACCCATGGTGTACTTGAGGTCAAAGCCGACCACTTGGTACTTGTCCTCGGCAAGGAATTGCTCCATAGTTTGGATGGAGCTCTCCACCGAGATTGGATCATTCGTGTAGACCACCGAGAGAGCCTCCCCCTCACATGGGTATCCACGACGTGTAGCATGGTGAACTTCCCGTCGTTGTCATTGTCGGTCGCTGGGAGCACCATTGGAGCCACGGGGAGAACCATTGGAACCGCTGGATGTCCTCTCTGTATGTGTCCTCGTGGGTGTGCTTATTGTGTCATGTGAGACGAGAGATGAAGGTAAATGGCCACGGGAATAAAAGGGGGTCGGGCGGCGTGGATTCTCGGTGCGTGATACGTCCATTTTGCATCATGCTTTTATATTGATATTTATTGCATCATGGGCTGTTATTACACATTATGTCACAATACTTATGCCTTTTCTCTCTTATTTTACAAGGTTTACATGAAGAGGGGGAATGCTGACAGTTGGAATTCTGGGCTGGAAAAGGAGCAAATATTAGAGACCTATTCTGCACATCTTCAAAAGTCCTGAAACTCCACGGGAATTATTTTCAGAATATATAAAAAATATTGGGCGAAGAAAGTAGCAGAGGGGGGCCACCCATCATCCATGAGGGTGGGGGGCGCGGCCTACCCCCTGGGCGCGCCCCCTGCCCCGTGGGCCCCCTGGTGGACCTCTGATGCCCATCTTTGGCTATATGGAGTCTTTCGTCGAGGAAAAAACCATAAGCTAGCTCACGGGACGAAACTCTACCGCCACGAGGCGGAACCTTGGCGGAACCAATCTAGGGCTCTGATGGAGCTGTTCTGCCGGGGAAACTTCCCTCTGGGAGGGGGAAATCATCACCATCGTCATCACCAACGATCCTCTCATCGGGAGGGGGTCAATCTCCATCAACATCTTCAACAACACCATCTCATCTCAAACCTTAGTTCATCTCTTGTATCCAATATTTGTATCCAAACCTCAGATTGGTACCTGTGGGTTGCTAGTAGTGTTGATTACTCCTTGTAGTTGATGCTAGTTGGTTTACTTGGTGGAAGATCATATGTTCAGATCCATTATGCATATTAATACCCCTCTGAATATGAACATGAATATGCTTTGTGAGTAGTTACGTTTATTCCTGAGGACATGGGAGAAATCTTGCTATAAGTAGTCATGTGAATTTGGTATTCGTTCAATATTTTGATGAGATGTATGTTGTCATCCCTCTAGTGGTGTCATGTGAACGTAGACTACATGACACTTCACCATTGTTTGGTCCTAGAGGGAGGCATTGGGAAGTAATAAGTAGATGATGGGTTGCTAGAGTGACAGAAGCTTAAACGCTAGTTTATGAGTTGCTTCGTAAGGGGCTGATTTGGATCCATATGTTTCATGCTATGGTTAGGTTTACCTTAATATTTCTGTTGTAGTTGCGGATGCTTGCAATAGGGGTTAATCATAAGTGGGATGCTTGTCCAAGTAAGGGCAGTACCAAGCACCAGTCCACCCACATATCAAATTATCAAAGTACCGAACGCGAATCATATGAACGTGACGAAAACTAGCTTGGCGATAATTCCCATGTGTCCTAGGGAGCACTTTACTTCATATAAGAGTTTGTCCAGGCTTGTCCTTTGCTACAAAAAGGATTGGGACATCTTGCTGCACCTTATTTACTTTTATTACTTGCTACTCATTACAAATTACCTTATCACAAAACTATCTGTTACCGATAATTTCAGTGCTTGCAGAAAATACCTTGCTGAAAACCGCTTATCATTTCCTTCTGCTCCTCGTTGGGTTCGACACTCTTACTTATCGAAAAGGCTACGATAGATCCCCTACACTTGTGGGTCATCAAGACTCTTTTCTGGCGCCATTGCCGGGGAGTGAAGCGCTGTCACGCCCTCGATGCGGCTATAGCTCCCACGTGTCGAGGCACGACTTAGAGGCATAACCGCATTGAAAGCAATGTCGCAAGTTAGGCAATCATCACAACATCCCATGTAATATAGATAATAAAAGGGGAGATACATAGTTGGCTTACACTTGCCACGTCACACAAAGTACATAGATAGCATTACAACATTCAAACACTCATGGCCCGACTACGGCGCCAAAATAAAAGATAACCCAACATGCGACACGGTCCCGATCACCCCAACTGGGCACCACTACTGATTATCAGGGAAAGACACATAGTATCGGCGTGAGTCCTCGTCGAACTCCCACTTGAGCTCAAGCGCGTCATCTGGAACGGAATCATCAGGCCCTGCATCTGGTTTGGAAGTAATCTGTGAGCCACAGGGACTCAGCAATCTCGCACCCTCGCGATCAAGACTATTTAAGCTTATGGGTAAGGTAAATATGTGGAGCTGCAGCAAGCGACTAGCATATATGGTGGTGAACCTATTCGCAAAAGAGAGCGAGAAGAGGAGGCAAAGCGCGAGCGAGTAACTAGAGGACAACCTGCGCAAGCATTACTCCAACACCGTGTTCACTTCCCGGACTCCACCGAGAAGAGACCATCATGGTAACTCACACCGTTGATTCATTTTAGTTAAGTTAAGGTTCAAGTTATCTACAACCGGACATTAACAAATTCCCATCTGCCCATAACCGCGGGCATAGCTTTCGAAAGTTCAAATCCCTGCAGGGGAGTCCCAACTTAGCCCATGACAAGCTCTCACGGTCAACGAAGGAATAGACCTCCTCCCGAGACGTTCCGATCAGACTCGGTATCCCGGTTCTTCAAGACACTTCGACAAGTTAAAACAAATCCAGCAACACCGCCCGAATGTGCCGACAAATCCCGATAGGAGCTGCACATATATCATTCTCAGGGCACGCTCAGATGAGACATCCTACGAGTAAAACCAACCCTCAAGTTGCCCCGAGGTGGCCCCGCAGTCTACTCGGTCGGACCAACACTTAGAGGAGCACTGGCCCGGGGGGTTTAAATAAGATGACCCTCGGGCTCCGGAAACCCAAGGGAAAAAGAGGCTAGGTGGCAAATGGTAAAACCAAGGTTGGGCATTACTGGAAAAGCTTTATCCAAGGCGAACTATCAAGGGGTTCCCATTATAACCCAACCGCGTGAGGAACGCAAAATCCGGGAACATAACACCGATATGACGGAAACTAGGGTGGCAAGAGTGGAACAAAACACTAGGCGAGAGGCCGAGCCTTCCACCCTTTACCAAGTATATAGATGCATTAAGATAACATGGCAATATAATGATATCCCAACAAGTAAATAATGTTCCAACCAGGAACGGTCTCCAATCTTCACCTGCAACTAGCAACACTATAAGAGGGGCTGAGCAAAGCGGTAACATAGTCAATCAATGGTTTGCTAGGACATGGTGGGTTAGGGGTATGACATGGCAATTTGGGATGCATGATAAGCAAGTGGTAGGCACCATAGCATAGGCATAGCAAAAGAGCGAGCATCTAGGAAAGCAAAGATAATAGTGATTTTGAGGGTATGATCATCTTGCATGCAAAGTTGTCAGAGTTGTCTGGATCCTCGAAAGCAAACTCAACGGGCTCCTCATTAGAAAACTCGTCTCCCGACTCTACCCAAACAAGACAAACAAGCAACAAGGACACAATCAACCACGTGCAAACTCAAACAACATGATGCAAAGATGGTATGCTATGCGGGATGCAATATGTGATGCATATGCAAGATTTTACAAGGAATGCATGAACCTGGCCTCAACTTGGAAATCCAAGTGTTCCACTGGAAAGATTAGATGAAATCGCTTGAAAACGATGTAAAGAACGCCGGAATCGGAGTTACGGTTTGGAAATGGCAAGCGATTCAAATATGACCACGTTCTGCGATTTACAACAAGTAGCCAACTAGATGCAACAAGATGAACATGCTACAACACCCAAACATGGCATCAAAATACATGGCAGGGATCCACTCATGATGCTTAACAAAAGACTAGCACTGAGATACGGCCAATTCATCCATTAACAGGTTCAAACAAGCATGGCAAAAATGCATTTGGCAAACAGATCTTAGACTTAGTGAAATTAACACTTGTCTGGAATTTCAGATCAGATAGCACACTTTGGAGCATGAAAACAATATGCTACAGGACCTTAACATGACAAAGTAAAGCATGGCATGGAGCTACTCAAAGAGCTTAACAAAAGTCCCTTAGTGACCTTGAGCCAAAAGGGATCAGAAAATACATTTGCAAGCATGTGAACATGGCAAAAAACATAATCAGTTCTCAGACTTAGTGAAAACTGGAGCATGCTGAAACAGATATCAAGTAGGCATGTTTACGAGCTCGATGCACTCACTATAGAGCAAGTCATGACAATCTAAGCATACACCCATCAATAATACACAAAATACAAGCTATACATGGCAAGAACAATAACATAGCATGGACGGATCAACTACAACATCCTCGGCAAAATTGCTAACAAGTAGACAATCTGCCCAGATTCACGAAATGACAAAAGTAGAGCTCGATTGACTCAAGCTAGGGTGCTCCATAATTGCAAACAAAGACATGGATGGATAGAGCACTACAAGATTAGCAAAACATCCTTACTGATCATCCTCAAAAGAGGCACGGATCACTAGGAAACAACATGAACATATGGCATATTGAGATAACCAGCTCAAGGACTTAGTGGAAATGCTAAGTCCCTGAAATCAGCATTAACGAATGCACCACTTTGCAAGCTTGTGCTAGTCACCACACACATCACAAAAATACATGGGTTGCACCTCTGGATAGATGGCAAAACATATAACAAAACTCATGAAGAGCTCAGGGGCATATCATGCACACAATAATCATGGCAAAAATGACAAATATCTAAATGGAGCAGCAGATCTGACAATTATCTCAAATAGCCTACTTCTAACAGCATTTCGGGCATCAAGATGAACTCAAATGAAAATGATGCAATGAGATGAAATGATGTGCTCTCTGAGATGAACATTTTGATATTCTATATGCCCAAAACGGAGCTACGGATGCGGAGATACAACATGATGAACAAAGGCATCTGAAACTGGAAAACGGGGACTTAGAAGAAAAATACCCTCCGGATCTAGGGTTACTGTTCACCCGGATCCGGATCCAGATCGAGCAAGCACGCCAAACGATGTTCGCCGGGGAACGGCGCCGGAGTGGACGAGGGCGGCGGAGCGAGGGAGGCCGGCCCAGAGCATGGACGCCGGAGTGGAGGCCGATGGCGGCGCGGGGCGGGGCGCGACTCCTGCCACCGAGGACGAGGCGG